>NW_024015776.1:0-16294 GCF_000499745.2 Eimeria mitis
ATATATATATATATATATATATAGTTTAGCATATAATTTCCAACTGGAATATTTATCGCTCCGTTTACTCAAATTACCAAATAAGAACAACTAACTAGATGGAATCGTCCAACAGAAACAGCCAGCCACTAGCAGCTTATGTTTATAGCGTGAGGTATCAGCGAGCTATTACGCACTCTTTAAAGGATAACTGCTTCTACGCTAACCTCCTAAATATAAATGAAATTAAATGAAAATAAAAAATATAAAAAATTATGAATAACTTTTTAAATAAAACAAAAATATATCTCCATGTTGTAATGCATATAAAGAACTTTTATTAGCTAAAATACTACATGCAAAAGGAGTTTCTTTTTTCTATTTTTAAAACCAAAAGAACCACATGGAAAAATCATTTAAGATGAGTACAATGAAAATGAACTAGTAAAGTAGCATAAAATATATTGGTTTTCAAAATAGAGCTTTTTTTTTTAAAACATTTAGGAATAGTACCAAATATACGAGATCCAATAGGAACGAGGTGCCTGGTTCAACTCCAGGGCGGCCCAACTAAACAAAAAATATAATTATATATGCTTAAAAATATAATTTTATTTAATAAAAAATATAATTATATATATTTAAAAATATAATTTTATTTAGTCAGGCCGCAGTGAAATGCGAAGACACAAAAAAGAAGACCAAAAGCGAAGGCATTTCACCTCAACAAGGTGCGATGAATAAAAATACTAACAATCGAGTTTAGGTATAAAAACCCCAAGAGTTCATGAGCAAGAAATTTCTGAAACCAGTTCACAGGGCCTCCTGAGCAGAGCCCAGGGTCGTGTTCATATCCCCTAGGTCTGAGGATCTCCAGTTGCCTAGTGCAAACACTATACTAATAGCTCCAGCTGAAGGATCCGCGTTATCGTCCGCTATAACAACTTATCGCATTTTCTATCCGAGTGCCTCTAAATCGAATATTATATTCATAGTCTACCCTTAGAATAAAGAATAAAACGCATCTAACACATCGTATTGCACAGGCGCTACACCGGGTCAGTCATCTGCCTGTAGTGCTCACGCACCACAATGAGATAGTTGAATTCTTCCCATTGGAGGGAGAACTCCGACCATGGATAGAAAACCCAGCATTCAGAATACTCGTGACACTAGGCCAGCTTGGAGTCCGTTGGAGCTAACTACCAGCTGCATCCTTCAATGGAAGCTCTCCTCGTGATGGGTGCAAGACTTTGCTCGCATTCGTCAGGTAGCCTCACGCGGAGCAGTTCTCTGGGTGAGTCGCCTGTCCCTGCGATGCCTGTGGAACTACCTATAGTCAATAGAGTTGCGGAGCTATTCTGTTTTCGGCAGCGCGAACTAATGTGTTGCTCGCGTCTCGCGTTCATATGGTAGACGATACTGTAAATCATGCATTGCTGACTAATGCTGCCGCTGTTTCTCGAAGACAATTCGTACTGCAACCGCATTGTAATGCGCCACACTACACGGAAAGCCCGGTGGACACGGCCTGTCAAGCCTCGGTGTAGTACTGTAGTGCTACGGCGCTACAATGCGCTCGTTGTATTAGTTCCGTTAGATAGAAGCCGTTGTTCCCCCACATTTATGGTTGATAAGCTTGACGATGTCTCGGGAGGAAAACAAATGCGCACGGTCGTTAACTACAGAGCAGCTAAACGCTTTGAGTGTGACCCCTGATTTCGCTCTACCCCCCGTCCAGACGCCCCTTGATGTTAGGAGGGGCGCGACTTGCCCTTCTGCCTTAGGGTTGCACCACCCGCAGTCCAGGCATGCATTAACACTTACTTGCAATCTGGGCAGTGCAGGGCATCACTGCCTAGCTCGATGAGGTTCTTATTTACTCGCCCGATCTCCATTCTCCCCTCACTAGGCTCCATCAAATTTTCGACGTTCTCCTACGTAACCAGTTTTACCCCAAGTTCCGCAAGGGCAACTTCGCGAAGCAGGAGCTCACGTACCTAGGTCACATATACGGGGCAGACGGGATTAAACCAGGAGCTGGTAAAAGCTCAAAGCAATACCGATGCGGCCAGAGGTCCTCACCAAAGTAGCTCAGGTCCGACACTTCCTGGGCGCCATTAACCAATCTCGAATGTCTATCGGTTCGGAGTTCCTACGGTATTGGCCAGACCTTTAGTGCAGTCCACCTGTCCCAAAGCCCCATTTTTCTGGGGTGAGGAACAGAGACAAGTAGTCAAGGCTCTCAAGCAGCTCCTCCTCGATTTCAGGCTGTTACTGGTGCTTCTTCACACGAAGCCCTATAAGTTATACGCAGAGGCTTCGGGGCACATAATTGAGGCATTCATTGAACAGGACAGTAAAATCGTCGGGTTTGCCAGTCAGGCGACACGACAGTCCAGCAGAAGTGCTCGACCCATGGCCTTGTGGTCCTCGCCCCAGTTTCAGCTCTCAAGAAATAGAAGCGCCCAAACCGCTCATCCCGCCTCCACTGACCACCAAGTGCTGGCCCACGTGCAGCGGTTCAAAGTTTGCAACTGCCCATGCGGGCGAACAGCCCGATGTATACACTTCCTTGGAGAGTTCCAACAACTGACGAGTCCATACCTCTCAGCGTTGGCAGTAAAGTGACAGAAGCTTTGTCCCACCACCCGGTCTACCCTGTTCCCGCTACCTCGCATCGCTCTGTCTCTTCCAGCCCAAAAGGCGTCATCCTGCATGCAGGCATCCGCCCCATCGCATGGGTTGACCCACACGACATGCACTTTGTGAATATCTGGAGGTCACCAGAATCCGCCGCTGACCCCAGCCCATGTCCGGTCTCCGTCCAGCAGCCGAATCCTCACCACAATCCCCGTTGCTCCCTCTACGCCTTGCAGTACGATTCCCGCCGTCCTCGTCGGTCGTTTCTCTAGCGTTGCTGTCCTCTATGCTGGTGAAGTGCCTCTCAACTCCACTAAATTCGGCGTGCAGGTACCCTTATCTCCCTGCTCATCGGCCGCCACCTACAACTGCTCAAACGTAGAAGTCTTGAGTTATGGCAAGATGACTAAATTCGGATTTAAGGTGATATTTTACTCTGATAGTTTCCTGTTCCCTGCTTTCCGCGAAACATAGTTCCAGACAGTGGGCCACTGAATAGACAGTTAGGGTGCACTGCCTTCCTCTCAAGTCCTTTAGAAGAAGCAGATAAGCCGCTCGTTACATCTTTAGGGCTTTATAGGTGCAGAATTCACTTGCTCCTGTTGGCTGCTTTTCTCATCCCCTTCTGATCTGCTCTGGCATTGCTAGCCCCAATATATATAGCCCTCAATCTGGGTCGTTTCCAAGCCCGCTTCCTTTAATTTCAGCTAGGGCAGCATTCGTGCCGTTTCCCTCCTTTTTTATGCGAAGGCAGTCCGCCTTCCCAGCTACATCAAGGGGCTTTCACCCTTAATTCCCGTTTGCTGCACAACCGGTCACCGACTCCCCTTCACCCGGTAACTAGGGTGCTATGAATCAATTATACCGCAGCTCCGGGCTGAGCATTGGAATTCTCCGATGAATAGCTCTATCGGCAGCTTCATTCTCTCAACTTTTCTCAGTCGTACCGTATCCAGTTCCCTTGCAGGCCTGGGGATAAGCCTGGATCGCAGCGCATCTTGGAGGGGTTTAATGCATCGGATGCGCTCCGGCGGAGCGGAAGCCTAGATGCAGGAATTTTCGTCGTGTGTTTTCTTCTAGAATGTAAGATGCCAATGGCAGTTGTAGATATTCCGGTAAGTTTTGGAAACGGGGGTATACGTCGAGGGAACCAAGATACTCCTATTGCTTCGCCATCACGCCACCCTTCATATCTGGTTAGCCGGCAAAGGAAAGACATTTTTCCTGAACTTACCTTTGTGTAAATGCACTTTACAAGGGAGAGGACGTCGAAGTCGAGCTTCGTTGCGCTCGTAGACGCCCCCCATCATGAGTTGCCTCTCCACCCGATCATGATCCATCTCCATAATGGAAGGGCGAAAGGCATGGGTGCAGCTAGGAAAATGCTTAATGGCTTTTTCTATTTTTTTCCTGCTACAAAATAGCATGCCCTGCAAGGAGTGGGGCTTGTTGCTTGCACCTCCCCGGATGCAAAATACGGTGCTGCCTCAGCCTGATTTGAGGACCAGTACAAGCTGCAGTAAAGCCAGACGATAAAAAGATGAAGTTCCCTGGAAGCAGCTGATCTCCCTCCAGTCTCTCCAGGCTTCCTTGGCGCAGCGTGTCAGGGTTAGTAGCCTGGCATGAGTCGCGGAAATGCCGGCTGCAACTAATGCCGTACATCATCACATGCAGGCAAACCTACGCTTTCTTTTCTGTATGCATTATCTCTGTAGAGAATTTCTGAGCATTAGTATTTGCTTGCAAGCACACTAAGAAGGCCAAGTGAATGTTCCTGTGCGAACTTGGGGCAGACAACGCTACACCGCCCATGAGCTGCAGAACTCTTATGCACGGCTACCTGAGATACAGGCATACCCAACCCAACTTTGGTGCAACCACTGATTCTGTGGCCCACTATTAAACGTCAGGCAGTCAATAGCACATCACGCCATCACGCTTTAGCAGGTCCTTCACACCTGTTCTGCCCCCATCCTTACGCCAATACTACATAAGTAGGAGAGCTGATGAGGGGAAGCATCAAGGTATGCCCTATTGATGGCATGAGGCCTCAATGTCTACGACGATATCCCTAGATGCATCAGCGGGGACACCAGCGTCAGTTTACCCTATAAGCAAGTGATGGCAAAGCTCATTGTTTTCAGGACGCATCGTCAGAACCTCCAGCTGCTTACCATTTGAACAGTGCCAAAAGTTTCCCGTCTCAACATAGCGACAAATTCCAAGCTACAACTTTTAAGGGGTGAAGCCGAGAAGACTGAAGCAAGAACGACGACGGGTCAAGGAGGAATGTTAGAAGGCCAACGCAATGGCAACCGTAGCGTAAGCGTATCGCCTCCTGACATTGGTTATTCGCTAGTGACCGCCCCCTCCATCCCGGCCGAGAATCACGGGCAAAAGTGATTAACTGTTCTAGTACTTTACAAACGACGGAGCCCCCGTGAAGCATATGCAGTGTTCTGCAATATGCTCTACGGCGCTAGCGAGGGTATAGCGGTGCAGCATGCTGGCAGTCTAAACTGGACCCCCGCCGAAGGTATACTGGAACATCGCCGCATTCAAGCAATAACCTCCAAAAATGTTTTGAAAAAAAAAACCGGGCCGCCGATAAAGCGTCCCAATGGCAGTTATCGCCAGAAAGTATCTGCGCTGTCAATTGCATGCACTCAATTCAACTATCGTTAAAAACCCTGCAGTCCCTCCACAGGCTCCACCGCGCAAGTCTATTGCCATACCGAATTCCCTACTCAACTGATCCTTCAAAAATACGTAGAGCTGTAACTCCAACATCCTTGTGTCCCCTTAATCGGATCCTTGCAGCGATGCCCTTCTACCGCCACCACTCAGACTCCCTGCGGGGGCTTCTGCAGCTCTCCAGCTCTCAGCTCGCCCAAACAGTGTAGCGTTTTCCATCTAGTCTAGTCTTCACTCTTGTCAATCCTCCTTGCGAACAAGTAAACAGAGCAGAGAACTTATTGAGGCATCCTTCGTTGGTCGGACAAATTCGACGTCTGCGCATACACTCTCCCTAAGTCCAACAAGTTTAGTGCAAACCCAGCTTAGCAATGTCAAGCATAGTCCCCGCTAATCACACGCACTTTCACAGAACAGGACTTCTGCAAATGAACACTCACGGGAGCCAAGCGTGGCGGCGGAGGAGCTTCTCATTAGCCGCAAAGAGCTCCTTGAACTTCCCAACCATGTCTTCGGGGGCAGACGCTCTAGCGTATTTGCTCTCCGCGTGCGAACTGACTCCATGACGCAGCCAATGCCCAAGGCTTTCACCCTTGCTATCAACAACACTATGACTGCTTGGCCTCGTTCATCCACCGGAGAGACTGCTCAATCCAGTTGATCCTGGATTGCACCTCTTCTGGCTCCAAAATGACGGGGGGGTTAGATCGTTGGCGAGGGAATATTAGGGGCTGAGGGCTCTTCGCACGTCCTACACTACCGGGTACCTCTCCTTCAGCGGCCCCTTCTACATTTTTCCGGCGGGAGGTAAAAGGGCCAATGTTCCTCAGTAGCCGCAGCAACCCCACAAAGACGGCTACAAGAAACCCAACGCCGAGGGTAGCGAGGATTGCAGAAAAGCTACTTCCAGCTGTTTCGGTGGGATATGTTGTTGGACTTCACCAGTTTCAACACTATGTCCATGTGTGGAGATGGAAGAACTTCGGTAGCCATGAAAATCGGTAGCACTGGTGTGCGGTCCTGAGATGGTTAGATCCGCTGCCCCGGCAGCGACAGCCAAGGATCACAACATTCTCTGGCCCTGCGGAATACTTCCCAAACTTGTCGTAAACAAAATGTAAATAGATATGAATGAACGAGAAGTGCATCTTCTCTTAAGAAATGTGATGATGCTGTCCGGTGGCAAAGACACTCGAGACTGTTTCAGAATCTCCGCAGAGCGGATGCTCAATCGACGGGCAAGCACGAACGTCAGCTTCGCCTATTGGTAAAAAGAGTAGGTTTGGGGTCAATCCGTATTGTATTGTTAATGCATGCATTTTCCGCAATACATGAATTAATGAAGACTCTTCCTTGCATTGAATAGCTTCTTTCGTGCACGAGGCATACCTTCACTCCGAGCAACGAGACCTGACCCCCGGGTCACCTCAGCATGCAGCGAAATGAGAATAGTAGTCCTAAAATTTTTAATATGATGTTTTTGTTACGATATTGAGGTTATTTGTTCTGTTGGAGGGCCCTTGCTTTTGTAGGCTGGCAACTCTCCATGCACCAATATCGGCGATTCCGTTGTGTCGACTCCCGGCGAAATGAGCATCGTATTCATTTGGCTCTTTTAAGCTGCCTCGTTTGTGTGGTCGTTTATATCCTGATGGAAAGGAACCTGTGGGTTGTCCATTTTTGTTGCTTTTGTCGGGCTGCCAGTTGCTGACATGTGGCCTGTCATCAATTGCGTGCCCGTTCTGTTTGTTTGTCTCCGCCCTGGAGTCGATCGTTCTCAACATGTATGTTGAGGTTTATGCGCATACTTGTAACTACGTCGCCGATACCAGCAAAGACATTAAATTGGTTTGCTCTCTGAAGTGCTTCGTGGCTGGAGCAGGCCACCATCCCTCAAAGTAACGGGCTGCCCGTCTCGGGTACTTTGATGGCTTCAGCGTTTGCGCTGCAGGTCACCTGAGGGGTGTACCCTTCTAGACCTATAGATGCTGCATTGTAAAGGCCTCAACTGGGGCTGAAACCTCGCTCACTTCTGCAAGCCTGACCGGCTCCCCAAACCCGAAGGACCCGGGAACCTACACCGCCAAGTCGAAGCGTGCAGAAGTTTCATGCTGTAGTCGTGCATTGTATGAACTCGTCAAATTAAATGTAACATCAATGCAGGGAGTGGAACCTATGCAGCGAAGGGGAAGCTTGCGGCAGTTTCATGTCTTAGTAGTGCATTGTATGAACTCGTCGAATTAAATGTAACATCAATACAGGGAGTGGAACCTACACAGCGAAATGGAAGCCTGCAGCAGTTTCATGTTTTAGTGGTGCATTGTATGAACTCGTCGAATTAAATGTATCACCAACACAGGAAGTGGATTCAAATGCTTTCTACCTGCTGGTGCTGGCGCCAGTGCTACTGCCTTTCACTACGGGCAAAATGCCGATGAAGCAACTGCCAAAGTTTCGCCGTGAAACAACTACAAATATGTGCACTCTCCTGAGAAACCATTACGGGGAATTGCATCGCTGCATGCTGTTGTTCAGAGCTGCCCCTTGAGGAAAAAAATATTGGATCATCATCATGATTGAAGAAATACCCTCCAAACTGTTTGCGACAGAATTGAGAGGTCGAAGACCCACTGCAGAGCATTTCTTAGGAGGCGAGGCTCCCTCCTGCCACGGACACTACCTGCGCTGTCTTAGATGCATTCGCAAATGCTTTCAACTACATTTAGGACCCTGAGGAACCTCTGCCAGCATCACGGGGCATGCCTGGTGCGGCACCGCACTCCCAACTCAACTCGTCTTTGGGAAATAAAAACCCATTATGGCTAAAATACGATTGCACAACTTTTTTCGGTTTCGTGCAAACATGCCCTGCTATTATCTCCACCGGCCGCCCTGCAGGGACTTCAGCTATTGGCCCCAACAGTGCAGCGCCGTCGACCTTAACAACTTGTCTTCCCCTCTAGTTATTTACTTGCTCCCACCCTACCTGTACACCCGCGCAGGTCAAACACAGCAAAGAACAGAACGACACGCCACTCACTGATCAGCCAAATCCAACTGTTGTGCCTGCATTGTCCCGAAATCCGGCAACCGTTCAGTGCAAACCTCGCTCCAACAACTAGAGGACTGTCAAGCACTAATTAATTGGTGGCCGTTTCTAGTATCAGTAAAACAAAAGACAATTTCTACAAATATACACTCACCCGCTATCACCATAGTATTGATCCAGCATCTCCTCAATACGTTCAACGAGTTCCCGGAACTTCGAAATGCGGTCTGCAGGGACGGACGGTTCGAAGTCGGCGTTTTTGTTTTTCTGGCGGAGGCCGTATGCCTGGCGCAGGCGATGCGGAAGAGCCTCACCTGTGCTGTCAAGGCCATGTCCAGAGTCATCGTCACCTTCGTGAATCCACTGGAGCACCTGTTCCATCTTGCGGATTCTGGAGTCCACCTTTTCTGGCCCCAGAGTAACCGGATCATCGGCTGGTGGGTACTTGATTGATGGACGTCGGGTGGTACCCGCGAGACTCCCTTCAGCATCGGTTCGAGGTCCCCGACGACCGGCACCAGACCCTTTTCCTCCCTCATCCTTACTCCTACCACCACCAGTTTGTACGTCCTCGACCATGTCCCATTCAGCTTCGTCCAATTCTTTATCTTTTTCAGCTCCCTTCTTGAAAAAGGCAAGGCCATGAGCGGACCTCAAAAGCAGGTACAACCCCACGGATAGCGCCACGAGAAGCGCAGCCCCCAGCACGGGGCGGATTTGATTAGAGGCTTTGAGTGGTGTCAGCGGGATTTTTTGTCGTATTTCTTCATTTCCAGCTCTGTGTTCAACAGGGGGTATGTAAGAAACTTTCTGGCCAAGCAGATCGGCTGCACGGGCGCCCTCTGCCAGTGAGATGGTCAGATACGCTGCAGCAGCAGCAAAAGCAGCAGCAGGAATCATCTTGTGATCCTGCGGGATGCAGTCCAAACGCCTCCAAAACGAGCTGAAGATAAAAAGGGGAAGTAGTGAGTGTTCAGAGCAAGCTCTTTAAATGCGCTAGTGCTTGGTACCGACAAGACACTGGGGACGGTGCTGCGTGCAGGCTCGAGAGATCGGCGCTCGAGATGATGGGCCACCTGTATTGCTTAGGCGGTTCCGAGCAAGTGCGCCTGAACGTAGATTGCCACGGCAAAAAGAATGGAATTTATGCTCTACAATTGATAGTAATAATGCATGAACCACTCTTAATACATGGAGTAGTGCAGGTTCTTCCTTGCATCTTTCTGTTGCCTCTGGCAACACCCTGTGCAATTCCTGAGTTGGCCCCCCATACTTGTCGACTCGAGGCGAAATGAATATCGCGCTCTCAAAGTTTGCTCTTTTAAATCGGCTAATTTTGTTACGATTTTAATATCCTGATGCGCAAGCGCCTGCTGCTTGTCTGCGTCTGTTTTGTTTACCCGTTGGTGGCCTGGTGCACGGGCCAGTCAGGTTGGGGGTTGTAGCATTCCTTGACTGCTTCCGCCATCGAATGACTGATATTCAACCGTTCACTAATTTATACGTTCATATTAGTATACGTGAGCTTCGCTCTCCCCGAAAGAAGAGTTCAATTCGGTCGCGTTATGCGGTGCTCTGCTACTAGAGCTGGTCACCTCCCCTGGGAAGTATCGGGCTGCGGTGGCGTCCTTTTGAGTGTCATGAGCCAATGTGATACGGCTGGGCTTAGAGGTGTATGTTTCCTGGTCTTTAAGTGCTGCATTATGAAATTAAACTTGCAGCCTGGTTCGTTGTTGCAGGTCTGATTAGAACTCAAATCCCGGAGGACCACTGGATCTCCACAGTAAACTGTAGGCGTGCGGTAGTATCTTTTCGCAATTGTATACGTAATGTATTAGTTTAGGGTTTAGAGTTTAGAACCAAACATGCTCTGAGAATCCTCCGAAGTTGGCATTCCTCCGGGGCCTCTCACGCGTTCTCGCCCTGATGCAGAGGGGGCGTCCAGTTCAACCGGGGCTGACGGGGTATGCGGGCTTGAAACTAACACGGGGTGGAGAGGAGGAAAATAAGTGGATCAGGGCAAATATCACATACATATCAAACGAAATATGGCTTATATTGTTCCACATCGTTATAAATGTATTGCACACTAGAATAGCCCTTGTTAAAAACAGTGCGACAGAAGAATTGATTGAGAGAGCGGCGCATCGAAAACCGCTCCCCAGGTAAGAAGCGAAAGAATAAAAATGGAAAGCAGAAAATGCCTGTTTCGTGTATAACGTCTGCTACCACAGCAGGTGAAGAATGTCCTCCATGTGTTCCCACAAACGAACGTACGACGTCAAACATATCATGGGGAGCTGCATTCCCAGTGCGATACGTCTACCAATTTTCTTACATGTTCTGGCAATTACGTCCTCATATATCGACTCAATATGTGCACATTGAGATACCCTCTCGTTTCTCTCCCTTGATACAGGCCCACGAATGCAGCAGCTCGCACTCACAACCAATTTTGTCCTCGAATATTCACTGTGTCTTCAGTTCCTTCATGTTGGATCATTCCGGCTTAATATGCTTTGCACTCCTTCAGGGTTCGGCTCTGGTTGCCAAGGCTATCAGGTTTTCATTTGCTGCAACCAGCGCTTCAAACCTTCCTCTGTCAATGGCTGCACGCACACTTATTTGAAATGCAAAATGTTGATCTGTAACTCTCTATAGACTGGCGATGCATGGAAGATCAGTTGTATAATTGGATTCCAGCTGACATACACAGGCGTGAATAGCCTTACACATACTCCTACACCTCAAAACGTGCTGGGCGAATGCACAGTGGTGCGTAGTAGTACCTTTTGTTTTTGCTGCAGACATTCCATGAACACGGAACATTGCAGCTACCCTTTTATTGCATGCTGGACTTGTGGGGTTTTCAACTTTCTAAATACACTATCGCGGGTTCCAAACACTCCAGGGATAGAAGTCGACTAAGCTGAGAAAACTACCGTTGTATCTGCTGCGAAAATACAACAGAGGTGTTGGTAATCCGTCCTGCTTCTGCAGATGCGATAACATTGCTGCAAAAAANAAAAAACCTTTATACAGCGATCTCTTGTAGGCCAAAGGCAGTGTCAAGAGATGCTGCAGCCGCTGCCGCAGCTGGTGCTGCAGCAGCGGCTGCTGCTGCTGCTTCGAAGAAAAATGTAGTGCGAAGAAGCAACTGGCTGCAAGCATTAGGATACGCCAACCCAACGTATGCTGGTAGCTGGCTACGTCCTTCGCTAATTCAATCAAACACGTATACTCAGCAAGCAACAGAGCTGGCTAGCTAGATGGCTTGCTATCTATCTAGCTGGCAAGCAACCTAATCCCTAGTCTTCATCCAAGTTCTAGGTCAAGGGCAGAAGAACGTCTATCACGAGAACTATGGACTGCTCATAGTGCAGAACACGCCCTCCCACAACAAAAAGCGTGGGCTGCTACCTGCTGGTGGTTGTACTGCTGTTGCTGCTGCTTCTGCTGGTGCTGAGCCCGACATCACCTCAGGTGCTTTTGTCTCCACCTTCTGATTTGCCCCGTTTTGGCATCTTCTTCGACTCCTTTCCCTTCTTTCCGCTGCTTTTTGCTTCACTGTGCCCCACTGGCTGTAGAGACTCCCCTTCCTCTGTCCATCGCTGCGGCAGTACCCCCGTATCGCTGAGGCCTGCGGCTGCTTCTCCTGCTCCTGTTACGTCTCCTGTTGACGTTTGCAAAGACGTTTCTGCTGCTGTTCCCCGTGCTGTTGTTGGTAGTGTTGACACTCCTATTCTTTCTACTTCTTCAGCTGCATCTGCTGCTTCTTGTAAGCTTTGGGATATGCTTCCCGTTGAACGTCTGAGGGTGAACATGGAGAACGCCTTGCCGAGAAGGCTTCGTCGTTTTTGCTTGCCTGGAGAGGCAGGCAGAGTCTGTGTTAATCTAGAATCTAAGCTTCTTGATTTAAGCAACGCTTCTTCCACTGCTTGTCTGTCACTAGTTCCTCTTAGAGACCAGTGCCTTGGGAGGGTACCTCCGCCTCCTCGCGGTTCTTCTTTTGGATCCCACTCCACCCCAGCTTGAGTCTTCCACCTCCGATGACGCGGCCGCCTAGAGCCTTTCCCTGCCTTGGGCTCTTCAGATTCATCTGCCCCCTTCCCTCCCGCTTCTGCTACTGCTGATGCTGCAGGATCGCTCTTCTTCGATGGTTTACGCGACAGAGATACGCGAAACGAGCCTTCTCTGCGCTTTGAGCTCTTTCCTTTCGACGGCTTGCCGCCGCGATCAGCACCTACTGCTGTTGCTGCGTCTGCTGATGGTGGTGCTGCAGCGCCTTCCGGCATCTGCACCTCCTCGAAAGGGTCAGTTGTATACGCAAACTCCATCAAAGAGGCGCCTTCATCGATCGGCGGATTCCCTAGCGTACTCAGCAGAGAAGAGACAGAGCCCAAAGGGTCCTTTTCATCTTCGTCGACCACTGCCTTCACTCTCCTCTGTAAAGTACTAAGTCCACGGGTGGATGCAGCAGCGCCACCATCATCAGCACCAGCAGGTGGCCGCGCACGTTGAGCCACTGGGACCTCGCTGGGAGGGGATGTTGATGAGATGAATAGGAACTTTAATCTAGGCAATGTTACCTTTAGATTAACGTGTTCTGCTACAGGCCGGAAGTCAGGAGCAAAAACAGAACCCGCTGCAAGAGGGGCCCTTGCAACAGGCAAGGCGAACTGCAACATATCTTGCACCGGTTGGGGCATACCCATTTTTCTGAATGCAATATCCCCAGCTGCAACCTTCATTGCTGCGCTTAGCTTCTTCGTTTTTGCATCCTCTAGGGCTTTCTGGAGAGCCCTTTGCTTCTCTTCTTCTTCTTCAGACAACTCCTCTCCAGCTTCCTTCTTCGCTTTCAGCTGATTCTGCAGTTCCTTAAGGGCTTCCCTCGCCTTAGATTCATTTTCCGCTGCCTCGTCGAGAGGTAAGAGCCACCAGCGCAGCATCGCTTGGGTTGCGAGTTCTACTCCTGCTTGGGCGGCCTCCAGGGCGTCCCCCAACTGCTTCAACTTGTCCAGCAGGCGTTGTTCAGGGTTGTATGCGTGGAGTAGCCGCTCCATATGCTGGTGCTTCACTGTCATCGTCTGATGGACAATCAGCACCTTCTCTAGCCAGTGCAACAAGCCTTCCTCCTTAATAGTGAGGGCTCTCACAGTCTCACCAGCTGCTGCTTTTGCTGCTGCTGCTGCTGCTGCTCGTGCTGCTGCAGCTGCTGTTTCAGGCTTTTTCAAGTCCCTCTCTATCTCCTCGTGAGCAGCCGTTAGATCTCTTAGGGCTAATGTTACATCCATTGCATGTTGTAGCAGAGATCGTTCCCACGTCTTATGCAAAACTTTTTGGAGTGCCCCTATCTGGGAGCGGCCGAGTCCTGCAGCTTCGTCCAGCAGTTCGCCTGTCCTAGTGCCCTTCAGCAGATCCCGATTAAGGCTTCCTGCCTCTCCCAGAGCAGCGCCGATCTCCTCGTAAAGGTCCTCCGCCTCCTCGACCTGTTTGTCGCTTCGGAGGGGTCCTGCGTCAAGAAGGACTGCAACCCTGTCAACCGCAGTTTTCAGACGCGCGGTTACTTTCTCCGAATCCCCCAGCGTAGCCAATACGGCATCCTGTTCCTGCATTTGACGCCGGCGACGCTGCTGCTTCTCCTGCTCTTCCTTCTCCTGCTCCTGCTGCCGCCGCTCCACAGAACGCAGCTGCATCTCAACCTGGCCAAGCTCTGTGCGCAGCTGCTGAGCCTTCTCCTGCATCTGCAGCTCTTGCAACCCCGCTGCCATATGCCGTGCTTTCAGAACTGCTGATGCTGCTGCTGTCAGCTGCTTCTGCACCACATGTGGAGTCCCCTTTAGAAGGGTGGGCTGCTTAAGCACCCTAAGCCAAGTGGCAATTTCCCTCTGCATAGTTTCCACCATCTTGTCAAGCTGCTCCTGCGCTTTCCCACTCCGTACTACTAACGGGGGTGCTGGGAAGCCCAGCACTGTGTTTGCTGCTACCACTGCAGCGACAGGAGCAAGCGGGATGGGCTCTTCCCGCGCCTCTTGCTGCAGCGCCCGACGTTCCGCTAGTTGCAGCAGCGTCCAGGCATGCTGACTCGAGCTGCAGCCTACAGCGTAGAGTTTCTCCACTGCTTCTGAAGCTTCTTTTCTGTACTGCTGCAGCGAACTAAGGTCAGACTGTATATCAGCAGCGAGCTGAATTACTTTGGGCGGGTGGGGGGTTCCAGGGGGCAGCATTTNAGGTCAGACTGTATATCAGCAGCGAGCTGAATTACTTTGGGCGGGTGGGGGGTTCCAGGGGGCAGCATTTCGAGCTGGCGCTGAAGCTCAGCGTTATCTTCTTCTAGGGATTTTTTGAACTCAGTAACAGCAGCTACTTTGTCTTTCGCCTGTTTGAGCAGTTCTTGGGCAACACACAACGCATCCTGCACGGCCTTATCCTCCTCTTCTGTCAACAACTTCTTCGCCTCTTCTGTCACAGTCAGGAGCCCTATCTGCTGGCGCACCTGCTGCATGAGGTACTGCTGCCGCTGCTGCTCCTGCAGCAGCCGCTGTTGGCGCTCCTGGTCCTGTTGCAGCTGCTTTTGGTCCTGACGCTGCTCCCCCTCCTCCTCCTGGTCCTGCTGGTCCTCTTGCTGCTGTTCCGGTTGCTGTTGTTGTTGCCCTTGCTGCTGCTGCTGGGCACCCATGCAGCCGTCGATACCGTCGTCCCCTTCAGCAGCGGATAGGGCACGATACGCGGCGGGTGATGCTGGGGCGGCGAGGGAGAAAAAGCACCGCAGCAGGAGATAAGCAGTAGCCAGAGCAGCAACGAAACACATACCTTTAAGCGCGAAGCAGGCAACATGAAAACCTCCTTGCCTACTCTTGACAAGTTCCTTTACAAACTCCTCAGATCCCACTGTGTGGTCATGATAAAACCAAAAAATATCCGCCGATTCACGTGGAATCCTGGCGGGAGCCGCACGTGCCCGTTCGGGGGAAAGCGACGATCCCGACGATCCCAGCGCTCTCGAGAAGAGCGCCAGGACGGCGCAGGCGAAATATTTCATTTTCAATGCATTTTTCTTCAAATAAAACAAACAAAAAGGACCGGTAAACATCAAGCATTCCGCAACGAACCCACCGCGTCCCAGCCCCAAACACGTGAAGACTGTGCACACACCCCCCGGGTCTCTGATGCTACACGGTGATGAAATTTAACTTCTTATACGAATGTATAACAAACTGTGTATCAAATTCCTGTCAACAACTTACAGCCCTGCAAGAACATAGCGAGCAGAAGCAGCAGCGGGACCAGCACTAGCAGAAGCAGACCGGCGAGCAGAGGGAACCACGTGAGCCGCAGTAGCCCGGTGGGCCTCCGTAGCACCTGCAGCAAAAGTAGCAGGTACATATTGAATTACTTGGGCACCGTTTTCCCAAAAAGATGTGAATTTGGTCTGCAGTATGAATGCTGATGCCTAACTCCATCGATACTCGGATGTTCATTAAAGTAATCCGCTGTTTCTCCCATCTGTATACCGCTGCGAAGGTGCCATGGTGCTCTCGAGCTGGTTCAATGTATTATTGAAGAGAATCTCCTCCATATTATCTGAGGAACCACGTAACATGCAACTGAATGAATTTAAAGACAAGATGATACCCAAGAAAGCAGCTGACCCCCCATTCCCGCTGGCACCCCACTGGCCTACTGGCAGCCTCCAAACACCGTGTTAGGGGAGTCTGCTTCCTTGGTAGAGGACCATAGAGAGCACTACCAGAGTTAAAATACTTAGAATAAGAGATTCCAAAAGGCTTAACGCCTCTTATCCAGGCCCTACGCAGCCTTGGGCCGGTGACCCAGGGGGCTTCTCACTCGCTGGAACGCACTCAGCTGCAGCTCTCGCTCTAACGCAACTTTGAATGTATGGGCAGCTAAGCCCTATTGCTGCTTGCA
>NW_024015777.1:0-2821 GCF_000499745.2 Eimeria mitis
CGACACGGAGACAACTGGATCCGCTGGAGAGGCACAAACAGCAAGAGCTTGTTTGCACACCCTTTCTCCTCATGCAAAAGCTTGAGGTGTGGGACCTTCCAATGAAAAGTTTCACGTCTTAAAGCGTGGAACGTCTCGTTGCAAGGACTTTTAACACGCACGACAGCGCTGTGAACCGTGCCTTTCTTTAGGTGGTTCCTCAGGAGGTCCTTCATCCTCTTTGAAGGCCATCTGCTATGCAGTATTCATGCACGTTGCCTGAAGCGTTGCTGCAGCGCTGCGTTGCAGAGTCAGAAGAAGAGTGGCACAGGGCAGTGCCCAATGCCTGCAGCAGTAGGGTTGGGGATTGTGTACTCCCCTTTGAGTCGCTCCTCCTTGACGCCGTACGGCCAGGCCCTGCTGATTCGCGGCTTTGTCTCGTGGGGCACTGCAGCCAAAGAACGCATCCACATCGCATAGACAACCCCATAAGGTCTTCAACAGGGGTACGGCTATATGGTTTACCGTTTAAGGCCTGGCGAGCCTAGTACGCCCTGGCTGTCTGGATCTCCTGGTCCTGGCCCCGAATTTCCCCCCAAACAAGTCTCACTATTCCAGCCCGGTGGCGGCTGCTCCATGACGTGGCGTGTGTACCGCACAGTCTTGCCTTCCGCTTGCTTCACAGGCCTCGGCCGGTAGCGACCTGAAGCACAAAGGCGCTCGTCCCCGGTTTCTCAGGCAATGCTAGTCCCCACACCACACGCCAAAATCCTAAGCCTTCTAAACCATGCCTTACCCAGTATAATAATCCCAAACCTCTGCTGCTCGCGAACCTGCCGAGCACTAGAGGCTTAGGATTATTATAGGGGGGGTTGAACCCACAACCCTGGAAGCGCAGGGAGGGGCCCTGCCCTCCGATACCACGACAACAACAGCAGGGCCCAAGCAAGCGCCCTAGTGCACGAAACTAAGCAGCGCCACAAAGGAGGCCAAATTAGGCGCGATAAAACTGCAGTGTGCATAAATGCGATCCAGTCTGTGCGCCAATGAAATAAAGTTTACTAGAGAAGGCGCAGCGGCTGCTTCTATTCACTGGTGATGAAGATTGCCTACTGCACCATACAGGAGACGGTAATAGAGTGTGACAGCAGGCGCACCTTTCCACAGGCGCTGTCGAATTAAGAATTTACAACGGTCTCCGTCGACGGCCACCGGACTTATGGCCTGCCAAACAGCAGCAGCAGAAGCAGCAGCACGCATGGTTACTGGTTATGTGTTATCGGCCTTTTTTCCATGAAGCCCTCAGCTGCAACAGGGAAAGCCAAAAAGGCAAAGTAGAGGAGCACAAGCAGCGGGGGAACACCAGGGAACTGTCTGCAACCGCACCCGCTGTCTGTCCCTCGAATCCGGTATAGCGAAGTGAACACACTTTATGCCTGAGACAAGAAACCGCACTCGTGAAGTCTATACCCTAGGCCTTCCCAACCTGATGTCGTCAGAGCGGTCCAGCCCTAAGCCTAGGCGGAGGTAGGAGAGAAAAACGAAGTCAGGCACGGCAGCAGCAGGAGCCCGCGGCATTTAAAGAGGCCCAGCTGCACCTTGAGGAAAACGTGCTTACGGAGGAGACTGCAGGTGAGTTTGTAGAGGTCAAAGTCCGTCCTGTAGAGGTATTTCATGACACGCTGTCTCCGCGCCAGCCATATCGAAAGAATGCGCTTCTTAGAGTGGTCACGGCGGTGACGCAGCAGGTGCTGACGTGCGTTGAGAATCTTCTCCGTAAGACATGCGACTGCAGGCAATCACCCACGTCTGCATCAGTTGTTCTCACACCCATCCCTTACCACTCGTGAGGCTTGTAACTGAGAAATTGGGGGCTGTTCGTTTGCAGTGTGCATGACCATGCAGACGCATGGACCTGCTAGACTCGGGGTTGCCTAAACAAGCACAGCGTGTGTATGCAGAGTGAGGCACCACCAACAGGCAACTTGAGGTGCCTTCGATCTGCGGGTTGGAGCATTTTGTTTAGCTATGTATGCAACCCCACGCACTCTGGACGGCGCTGCTGCCGGTGTCGAACGGCCGGCGCTGCAGCTGTCTGCACAGCTGCAGCTTCCTCCATTGGTGCAGTTGCTTGTTTGACGCGCAACGCAAAGAAAGACAGTTCCGCAGACCTTCGTTGAGACTTTCCAGGTCTTCCTCCCGCCACCGTTCTATGTATCCTTCAGGCACCTGCGGTAACACAGCGTTGTCCCAACCCCACCATGCGCATGCAATACACGCCTCGCAGCCCTCCTGTGTCGCTAAACTAAAATACAGATGTTTAGGACCCGGAAGGCACCCCCTCTGATTTCTGCAGATTGCCTCAACATGCACTGGTGGTGCAACAGGATTCACAAAGCAAGATTAGGGGTCTGGGGATAGAGGAAAATGCTCAAGGTTAAGAGGGAAATGTGAGCAGGTGTGACTTGTAAGAATGATATTTCAAACTTAGTGTTCTGGAGCTGCATATAGAGCTTCCGCCCCATAGGCTAGGGTTATAGGGTTACTTGTTCTCTTTCGCTGAGGAACTCCTTCTCTGCCTGGATGTACCACTCGGACTTTGGCGAGCGAACTTTAAGGGGCACAACTCCGGCAAAACGGTGCACTTTTACACGCGCCACAAACCGCCGCTGCAGGGAGCTGTGGGGTGTCCTCAAGGCCCAGCTGAGAAAACCCCCTGGAGGTTCTGCCACGAGGGTTGAGGCTCCACCGAACACAGAAGCAGGAGACACAACTGGAGACTCGGAAGCTGACCCCCAAGTCCTCGAGGTGAAGGTTTCAGGTTCGCAGCGAGGCCTTCCCT
>NW_024015778.1:0-2821 GCF_000499745.2 Eimeria mitis
GATCCAGTAACCTTTTCCGGCTCTGAGAAGTTGCGCACGGAACTAGATAGTTCGTGGTGTGAGCTGCGAGTAAATCGTTCTCCTAGTTTTCACCCACAGTGGTCCGGTTCAACAAGACTTTTTGTCGGAAGTGGATTTCTCCGCCACCCTCCAGCAGGCTACCAAAGGATATAAGTGCTGGCAGTGTGCGATCTTCCGAATCACGATCACGTTGGTCCAGCAGGCGGAGGCTGGGAGAGGCCAGGACACTCAGCCCTTTTCTGTACGCCGACCGCAAACTAATCTACTTACTGAGATCGGGCTTCCCATCTGGCAAATGTCTTCTCGGATCATCGGCGTATCCAACATCCCCTGGAATCGGGCTTCCCATCTGGCGTATGTCTTCTCGGATCATCAGCGTATCCCCGCCGTTCTCTGTCGTCACTTCCACCGGAAGTGACGCAAATCTCTGTTTCCTTAACAGGATCCCGCCTTCTAGAGCATATAATCGGCACTGATGGAATTAAACCCGAACTGGAAAAAATCAAGGTAATGCAAATGTGGCTAGAAGCAATTACAACTCACCACCAAGAACGGACCTGTCTTGCGCACTGTAATTTGCTCCCCGATGTTGCTGGGAGTAAGCTTTGATCTCGGTCGGCACAGCAGAACTCCTCCAGCTAGGAGCAGGAACTCCTTGGCCTGATAGCGGCAGTCCGCTGGCGCAGGCATCTCTTGCTTTGACGGATCATGCCTTAGCATACATGGAACGTCTAAATTCAACTAAGCCAGTTATTGGATTTGTTTGCTGACTACCGGGAGTTTGTATCGTAGCAGGTGCCCCGCCCTGTATACGCTTGCCAGCTGTACAGAACGGCTCTGGAGAATCCCCCGGAGGCTGCCGGACACGTCCCATTCCGCATCATTACCGTATTGCTCTTGGCCTTCTCGCCCGTGCAGCGCGCTCCTCAGCGGGAGCGCATGTGCTAACTCGCGGCGTTATTGTTAACAGCCTTGTGGACTCCCGAAGCCACGCTGGCAGGACATAGCATTCTCCTCCATCGCCTCTAGTCTCGGTTTCAGACGAGAAACCGTTGCCACCTCTTGTGTCATTTTCCTTCACCTGCTGAGAATCGGCCATGCGTTCCTCAGAAGGCTTAAAAGGAGGCAGTAGTGAGGTGGCTATCCATGGTGAACCAGCAGAAACCGCACGGGGAGATAGTTACGAAGTAGAATACATTCGGGATTAACAGGTAGAGGGTGATCCGAGAGAGTAGCTCGACCAATGGAGACGTCCAACCAAAAAACAACGTAGAAAGTTACGTTCCGGGTTGTCTTCCCGGAGACCGAGCGTGGCGTCGTCTATGCATTCATCTTGTACGATGCGTGGAAGAATAAATGGCCCACTGACACAGTCCTTCCCGACTTTCCAGCTGCCGTAGCGGCATGGGCAGTACAGGGAAGCTGCAAGCAGTGAGCGCATAGCATCGTTTGGGCAGTAGATTCTTCCCAAGCAGCCGATGGTAGGCGACAGCGGAAAGGAACTTCCCCCACATGAAGCGCCAGGATGGCCGTACAGCAGCAGCACGAAAAACTCAGCTGACGAGCTGTGAAAGCGAATGACTCATCTCGCAGGCATGGACAGTCTGTGAAAATACGGGCTCACCTAAGAAGTTTCTATATACAAGATATGAGCTTTTGGTGCTGCAGTGAGTGAGCACAACGTCCACGCTGTTCATGTAAAAACTTGCATAATCGATTCGATACGTTTGTAGCTGCTGCTGCAGATGAGCCAAGGGCCTGCGAGAAGAATGCGAGATGAGACAGGCCAATGCGTAAGCAGCAATGCCNGCACTTTTGTTGAGTTTTGCAAGATGAACTGTATCTGAAAAGTATATTAAAGCACTCCGCACAACGGAAAGTCGTTAACTGGAGCCAACGGCTGCTGTGTACAGCAACACGGTTATGCTTTCTCCTTCCGCCCCCTGTACACAGCACCGTGATTGTCACCATTTATACCACGGTGGCAGTCCGAGTCGTTTTGGAAATTGGTTTCACTGCTTAAGAATACTTAGAATGCCGGTTATAAAACACCATCTAGCATCTCTCGCGCCGAGCTGTCTTTTACAGAGTTGACAACGCGTGCAGAGCTGGTAGAAACTAGCGGCTGTCGTACGATACAACAAGCGTTGGTGCGACACCATTTTTAAGCAACCCCGATAAACAAGGGCGCACAAGCCCCCTTAGGGCAAATTCGATGAATAGCAAATGTTTACATTACTGCTGCATTCATTACTGAGCGGGGGGAGCATCGAAGAGGAATTGAGTCCATCACCTGTTGGAATGCTGTGCTCGAAGCGAGCACCCACCACCACCTAAGCAACGCGCCAGCTTGTCAGCATTGTTGAGCAACTGGGAATGCATCAAATCCGGGAACGGGGCAGAGCAATGTTTTTGGTGGTGATCCTGCGCAGCACCATTCCGCTGCCACAGACCTGCGCAGTGTTGAGTGAGCACTGATCCGTAGGGCGCTCCCTGTCGGTTTCACCTGGGGTGATGCAGGCAGATGCTCTCATCACCCCAGCATATCAGTGGGTGTATCATTACTGACGCACATTTTGACATTAACGTATTTTCCAGCGCTCTAGAAATGTGGAAGACCAACTCTCAACCGGGTGATACAGACTACCTGCGCGTATGCTCTGCTGTCAACGGTCAGGGTTGCATTGGCTGTTCCACAGCGAAGACGCTCCTTGGGCACTGCTTGGAGTTAAGCATTTCCAGTGGCTGTCTGCTGGTAGTGTGGAGTCTGCTAGCCACTGGGCATAGTAATGCCGCGATC
>NW_024015779.1:0-2819 GCF_000499745.2 Eimeria mitis
GCGACGGATGATGCAATGCACTCCGTGACGTCTGGGTGACGGGGGAGGCAGTGCAGCTGTCGTTGCGCTATTGGAATATCGTTCAGTGCTCGGGAGGCGTACCGAGTAGACCTGCTGCATAACACTGACAGCTGTAGGATGACGAGCGCGTTTGCGTCAGGTGGGCACATGGAATCACTGTTCTCTTAAACAACCGTGATTTGTAGGGACGGACCTGTGGTTCTGGCTCATTGAGCTCTGCGCTCTGCGGAACTAGGAACTGTCAATACCGCCAGCGCGTCAGGGCTTCACTGGCTTGGCCTCCGGAAACAAGTCAAACGCAGGCGGACTGGCGAGAACAGTTTAATTTTCTCTGCTTGCGGGCGGCGGCCTGTGACGCACTTTACCAACCGTCAACCGTCGGGCGCTTGCGTACAGCAGTAAAGCTGACGTACTCATTCGCTAGGGTGAGCTTGCAGCCTGTGCGTATCCTGCTGGGTGTTACAGTCCTTAGGCGCAAGTGATTGTGCGTCCACTGGAACTTCGAATTTAGTGTTTGTGCATTGCTGAAGGGTGCGGTTTTAGGCGTTTCATAGTGGAACTCGCTATGGACCTCTCACAAGATGCGCTGGCGTAAGGGGCGAGTTGCTTTGCTGGTCAATGCATACGTTTTAGAATGAAGGCTTCAACGGTCAGTAGAAGGTTGCACAGTTGGTTGCTTGGCACTGGGTGTATTGGGCTGCATGACGCTTCATATCGTAGTGCAATGTTGGGTTTGAGCGCCAGACGCAAAATGTCGTGGCAGCCTCTGAACATTTCAGGAAGTGCGTGCCGTGTGCTTAGCGCTGCGACTCAAGCGAAGTGCACCTGTGCAGCATCGTTTGTAACCCGTGTAGGTTTGCGGATGCGGCGCAACGGGGATGCAGTGCGACGTGCGTTGCGCAGCTTGAGTGGCTTGCGCAGACGGTGCGCACACGGTGCGCACACGGTGGTTTCACTCTGCTGTGGCCGAATGCCATCTCGCTTTGGCTTGGAGCACCTGCAAAGGCGGCAGTCAAACTCTGGGGCAGCAGGGGTGTGGAGTATACAGAACGTGAAGAAAATGTCGTCATCTGCCCCATCAAAGCACCGATTTGCTGTCGCGCCGACATTGTGCGTCGCGCATTGCTTGCATTGGCGCAGAAGCAAAGGTTACTCGCTGTTGCGTGTAAATGCAGGTTTGCAGGAGGGAAACTGTCTCGATGCAGTGCATCTTAGTGCTGGGGAGATGCTGCTTACGAGCCAATAGCTGGCAAACCCAAGAGAGTCCTCAAAAAACTTTCTGGTTAGGTTGAGGCAAGTGACTGTGGTCCGCCTTATTATTTTGTGGCCGCTGGTCATATTGGGATAGCTCTAGAGAAAGTGCAGAAGTGCATGTGGTTCGGCGTTTGGTCACTCACTTTGTGTGGCGGCACTCGCCATCGACGACAATAACGTCGCAGCGACTACGGATGCCTGAGTTGCCGACAGGTCGTGTGTTGCACTCTGCAGACGATGCTGTCTACACGTCTTGTTTAGGTATACTTGCTGTCCAGTACATTGGTGACAGATTCATACCTAGGCCATGCTTGGCGCACCCTAAAGCCTGGGTCAACCTATTGTGTGACGTGATGTTGCCACAAGAGGTTCGAAAGCTCCAATATTTTAGGCCTTTGTGAATTCCCCTTTCGATTGTCACTATGTGTCTGCTCCTCGGTTACCACTACGTTTCTCTCCGGCGTAAGATGCACTCAAAAGTAGTCGTCGTTATGGAGGGCTCGGATATACTGGCGGCCTCAAGGTGTTCGCCGTGGTACATATACTATCGCTGACGCTATGCGTGCGCGAACTGCAAAGAGTCGGCGGCCTGCACTTACCGACGCGCTTATACCGGCGGCCTTAGACTTCCTGAAGCAAATTTGCGATCTAGTCGTATGAATATTGCCTTTGCTGGGATCACTAGTGAGCACGCGAGGTCCAGCTTGGGCATCCGAAAGCACTCAAATTGCAGGTTGTACGTTGGACGTCTTGCAGGCCACGCTTAATTGAGCAGTGCCTGTATGTCTGTCGGGAGGCATTCACAGTGANAGAGGTAGTGAAGCGCCCGTTACGGTGTTGGAACCTCGTTCAGGGCTTGGATAATGCTCCTTCTAGAACTTTTTTTTAGCTTTGACAGCTGAATGCAGTTAAGCGCCTTTGTGTCAAAAGGACACATCCAAGTTCTGTTCCTTAACAGACGTGACCTAAAAAGGCGGATATGCGTTTCTGGTGAACTGGCCTACCCAGTCTGCGGAACACGGAACTGCTGTTGATACCGCCAGCAAGACTGTTTCTTTTTGTCTTCCGAATGCATACCCAAGGCCAGTGGGCTGACGAGGGTTGGTTCTACTTCCTCCGCCTGTTGTTGGTGGCATTCCACGCAAGGAAACAGCTGTCAACCGTTGGGCACCTGTATAGAGCAGTAACGTTGCCGTGGGCATTCGTTTACGTGCACTTGCAGGGTGTGCGTAGTTTGCTGAGCGTTCCGGCTGCTAATTGCGAAAGCGTGTGCTACCACCGGAACTCTGGTCTTAGTATTTGAGCACTGCTGAAGGGTGCGGCTTAAGGAGTTTCATGGTGGAACTCGCTATGCACCTGTCACAAGCTGCGCTGGCGTAAGGGGCTAGTTGCTTTGCTGGTCAATGCTTACGTTTTAGAATGAAGGCTCCAACGGTCGGTGGGAGGTTGCACAGTTGGTTGCTTGGCACTGGGCGTATTGGGCTGCATGACGCTTCATATCGTAGTGCAATGTTGGGTTTGAGCGCCAGACGCAAAATGTCGTG
>NW_024015780.1:0-2817 GCF_000499745.2 Eimeria mitis
AAGGTAACAATATGCCAACACACAACACCCCATTTTGAATTCGCAGACCTTGGCAGAGCATAACAAACAATATAGCGGTGCGCGCCAACCGGCGACGGGAGCAGTGTTACTTTTCCAACAGGTGCTGTGGGCGAGCTTGTTAAAGACCGGGTACACGGGACGCTATACACGCACTCGTTATTGTACTCTTACGACGGATCCAATGGCTTACTGTGCTAATCACAGCGCCATTCGCCCGAAGCTCAAGAAAAAATTGTAGCCCGCGGAAACTAACATGCACACTCACGCCTAACTGCAGTACACCGAGGCATTCTAAGAAGCCATTTAAAGTGCATCACAAGGTCAACAGTCTCCAGTAGGCCTGCCGGCGCGCGTTATCTTTCCCCTGATAAACCCAATCTAGCGTCTGGCTACTTTCGGCCTGGGGATGAACTTGAAGGCTGGTTAAAACCTTGCTTAGGGGAACTCTGCATTCTTTTCATGGTGTATCAGACACGACGACGCCTCCAGCAATCTCCTTCAAGGTTCCCAGCACAGCGAATACGCCGTACTCACTATGGCAAAACTTACTTGCTGCGCAAAGCCCATAAACACTTTGTCTCCACTGTGGAACAGGCGGATTTATCAGGCGCAGATGGCGATCACGTAGCCATGATTACAGGTGAGGCATTGCACACTAACCGACAGTCACGTGGATTGGTTTCTGATTGCTGCAGTCTTCAGCCGACCCGTAAGGCCCACACACGCATCGTCAGTTCCTCAGTCCTGGGCTTCATCTCCGTGGTTTGCGTAGAAGAAGCTTGGAAGGCATCGAAGAGTGTAAGAATAACTCATCATCTTCACACGCACTAGCTATGGCGAAATTCGCGCGTGTACAAATAAGGCTAAATGCTAGCCTCGTTTGGTGTCCGCATTGAGTTTCTCTAGTGGCGATTCCTCCGGAATGAGGGCAACAATGAAATTTAAAACGATGTCTTCTAGTCCTTTGTAATCCTAATCAAGTCAACACTACAACGCGATAATTTGCATGTGTCAAAGCCACTGCTTGTCTCGACCGTTTTTCATTGTGCTTCATTATCAACAAAAAGAAATCATGCGACCTTATTTAGAAGTATAGTAGGCTAACGTTTTCGCCTCCAAGAACAATGTGTGTGCAAAGACAGGTACATCGGCGTTTCATTCGTCAACGCACTTCCTAATTAAAGTGTTTCCTGGATGACAGGCAACGGCTACTCTAGCGCCTAGTGCATCCTCAGGAGAGCTGCCGCACAGTTGTACGAAACTGCGGGATGTACGAAACCGCCGGAGCATGAGCACAACAACGCCGTTGGAAGTTCATATGTTGTAAAGTCCGTTGTCAGCGAGATGTGCATGCAATGCAACACCGTGGGAAAATGCAGGAATGCCATATACAGGATACCTAAGCCTTTTTCATAGCTGACCCAGTGACATTCTTCTGGATTCCTCACTGCAACACATTCGCGCTAAGCGCAAACACATCCTTCATCTGAACTAGCCTGTAGGCTAAACAGCATTAAGACGCACCTTCTGAAGAACGCCCTTAGTCTGCTCGACTCCATCATGGAGGCACCTTCGTTTCAAGACCGGCCCCTCAGTATCTAGCAATATGCATAAATACGTCGTGTGCCTTAATGGAATGCCAGGTAGCCCTGTCTCTCCTTTGTTGGTCGGTTAGTCCCAGATAAGCAACGAAACAGACATATCTTCACTTCTGCAGTCCTTAAGGGCGCAGGGTCAAGGCTTGGTGCAACGAAAACTTGTTATAACGCAGGCTAACCACCCCTGTTTGTACGCACAAACTGAGTCGCAGTACAAGACTCTACAGATACAAGCCTATATAGGCCTCGATAAGCGTCTCCCTCGCGTAGCACTGAGGTCGAGTCACTTCAAATGGCAGCAATACATAATAGAGACTTTGCTCTAGAGTGTCATTTGTGTGATAAGGCCGTTAACTTGTGGTCGACCACAACACGCACTTTCTGGAGCATGCGCGCAGCACATACTGGACAACAATTCGTCAAAGGCCGGTAGCGGCCTTTGAAAAGCAATCGTATGGCCACACCAAGCGAGGAAAATGCCATAATACAGCTGCACACAACATTTTCAGAGCATTTAAGACGACTGAAATGCGACAGTGCGACAAGCCACAATGCAGTACGGAGTCATACGCCACGGTGAAGTCCATGGCAATTTGTTCTATACGCCTCTGGGAGGAACACTGCACTGTGAGCTCAACGTCGTTTCACCTTCTACTGGCTACCCTACGCTAGGAGCTTATCGGAACGCGGCACAGAGTTGACAAGCATAATCAGCGCACTTCGTTAAATGCAATTTCGTAGCAGCTATGCGTTGCCTGCTTTCGGGTGTCCATCACAGCAAGAATTTGCGGTGCAAACGGCCATGGGTCTTGCCGGGGAAATGCATGCACACCCACTCCCTGCACTATTTGTGGGTCCCATCTATATGTATCGTGAGCAACGGCTGGTAGCAGGATGCAACGGCCAGGCCGCATGCCTAAAATCCCGGCTCTGAAGATATAATAATGTCCGCATAAACTCCTGAACTCACTTCCTGGTTCGTACAGATCATCGTCGTACGACAGCCTAGCAATTTCATGCTTCCTTTCTGCCGCAGCTATCACATGATCACTACTCTGGATTGGTGCTTCCTTGAACGCTTGTAAGAGCTCCACCGACTCTTTTGAATAAACGCACAAGCTGTCTCGACAGAGATCGTGTCTACAATTGGTCAGCTTTTGATCTCGTGGTCTCGATGTGTGCACCGCAGATGCACGAA
>NW_024015781.1:0-2816 GCF_000499745.2 Eimeria mitis
CGACCCATGCTGCATCAGCTTTCCGCACCTCCACGCTGTTCGCGACCAGACAGGGCTAGGAATTTCTTACGTATTCAGTTGTCCCAGCAGGCACACAGTGACGTCCACCTGTTCACACGAAGACAGACTGATCAAAGGCAGATGCAACATTGGTAGCCATGCCAAGGGGAAGCGCAAGACCATGCAGATGAGGCTAAGTATTTGTTACATATTCAGTTGTCCCATCCGGCACACGGTGACGTCCACCTGCCACGCCAAGGAGAAGCCCAAGCCCATGCACTTGCCTCGAAATCCAAATCCAAATCCTTCTCCTTGCGATCTCAGAGCCACACAGCAGCGCCACGACGCACGAGCTTCGGAAACATATGCAAGAAGTTTGCTGAGCTGCCCATGTGCTTGACGCCACGCGGAAAAGCCAGAGACGGCCTGCTGCAAACTTGGCAACCAAACATAGATGCAAGGCCACTTTGCTCAAACCTTTTCGCAGCGGCCAAAACCATAGGGAAAGTCACCGATACACAGTAAGGCTTTAACCGCAAGACGCAAGACGTCCGATACCTACGTTTACGGATCTGTACGGTGACCAAACCAGCACGCCACCCAATGCACCTCGTGCATCGTCCGCCACCTCCCCGTGTGTTCGTACACGGACAGCGGACGAAACCAAAACCACAAACGCTCAGGAACATTCACTACGACGTCATCAGGGTATCGGCAGTGGGTCTCCGGCGCATCAGCAAAGGCAAGCTCCCTCGGCCAAGCGCACGTCACCACATGCGTTAGCAGACTCCGGCAGAGTCCTTCAGCCTTACGATGCCTCGTAGAAAGCAGAACGGAGAACGCCTCACAAAACGATAAAAATGCAGCTATATTGTACACGCCAGTATGCCTTGCAGAAGCCACGTCGACGATCGGACGTACTACTGCCCCCCTCAGCAGCACTGCCTGAGCGGCACCAGGCAGCCTAACGAGCAACGCTGCAAACCTCTCCCCACACGGCGTGCTTACTCTCTGCAGATAAAGACGGATAGACACGAAGGTGTACATCCCGTGGGAGACGTATTAATAGGCGGATTTGCACTTGTGCAGCATCTAATGCCAACACCTCATGCACTGCACAGCCCAAAATATAACCCAAGCCGCACGCCCTTCCGCCGCTCCGCACAGCTATACAGCCGAGGAGGCCAGGCTTCTCTCAAACCTTTCGTCGTCCAAATCGGCGCACGCTCACTGCTTCGCACTGAGATATCTCTACAGCAGCAGGGGCTAGCCTGCTCCTACAACGTCGGTCGTGGAAGTCGGCACATGCTGAGGTCCAGCTGCTCACACGGAGATACATACATGGCAGGAGGGAAGAACACTGCTGGACAAGCCATGATGGAGCGCAAGACGATGCACCTGCCTCGGAACCAAAATCCAAATCTTGCTTCTTCAGAAAACAGGCGGCCACAGTGATGGTTGAAGGCAGGCGCTTCAGAAATATATATGCAAGATGCTTGTTGAGCTGCTCATGTGCTTGACGCCACGTAAAAAGGCCAGAAAGGAAGGCCTGCTCCAATTTGGGCACCCCAAAGTTGATCCGAGGGCACATTGCGCAGAACTGTTCGCAGCGGCCAAACAAATATTGGCAAATGCTGCCAGTACACATCAACGCTATACCCGCAAGATGCAGGATTTTAGGTGCCTACGCCTAGATATCTATATACAATGACTAAACCGTCACGCCACCCAATGCACCTCGTGCCTTGTCCACCGCCTCCCCGTCCGTTCGTACGTGCAAACGAACCAAACAAAAAACACAAACGCTCGGGAACATTCACTACCACGTCATCAGGACATCGGCGGTGGGTCGGCGGCGCACCAGCAAAGGCAAGCTCCCTCGGCCAAGCGCACGTCACCACATGCGTTAGCAAACTGCGGCAGAGCCCTTTATCCTTATTATTCCTTCAATCAACCAGAACGGAGAAAGCTTCACAATAAGGTAGAAATGCTGCGATATTGCACACGCCAGTATGCCGTACAGAAGGCACGTCGACGACCGGACGTACTACTGCCCCCCTCAGCAGCACTGCCTGAGCGGCACCAGGCAGCCTAACGAGCAGCGTTGCAAACCTCTCCCCACATGGCGTGCTTACTTGCTGCAGATAAATAGACACAAAGGTGTACATCCCGTGCGAGAGGTATTGATTGGCCGCCTAGTGCGTTATCAACATCTAATGCCAACACGTTATGCACTGCATGTTCCAAAACACAACCCATGCTGNGACTGGGCTTCTCCTGCAATCTCTGTCGTCCACGTCGGCACGTTCGTACGTCGGACGCGTCACACGGAGAAGCACACAGCAACTGCGGATGCAAAACTACTAGCCAGGCTATGCGGAAGCCCAAATCCATGCACCTGCCTCGAAACCAAAATCAAAAGCTTGCTTCTGGAGAACGAAGCGCTGCACAGTAATGCTTCAACGCATGTGCTTCGGAAACATATATAGAAGGTTGCTGTTGAGCAGACCATATTCTTGACGCCACGCGGAAATGCCACTGAGGGACCGACGCAATTCTGCCAGCCAAACATGGGCCTCAACGTGAACTCCGCGTTGCGCAACGCTGTTGGCGGCAACCAAAAACATATCAGCAAACGTCACCGATACCCAATACAGCTTTCGGCGCATGATTAAAACCTGCCCCCACTTGTCCCCAAGCCGTTAAATATCCCCGGAGACGTCGCGCCACTTCGTGCACCGTGCAACCCTTCCTTTGCCACCCCTTGACCGCGTTCGGGCAAGCTAACCAAGACAAGTATGCGCCCTCTAAGCAAT
>NW_024015782.1:0-2802 GCF_000499745.2 Eimeria mitis
ATAGCTGGAGTAACCTAGCCAAACCAGGAACATCCCCCCTGAACGAACGGTTCGGCTTTCTTCTGTAGTACCCAATAGCTATGCAATGAGCTAGTGGTTCCTTTTCCGTGCAAGCACCAAGATTATTTACACAAATGGTGTTGGCTGCACCGGCGGCTGCCGGGGGATCCTCGTGAATCCTCTTCTTCTCAGAACAACCACCATCATACTGCTAAACGTTTGACGCAGTTCTTTGGGTGGTCTCTGCTGTCTCCAACCACGTATTGCGCTCCGCAAATACGACTTGGGCATTCTACAATCCTTTATAATGTCACGCTGTTTCGGTACGCACACACACCCAGCGAAAGTAAATGCCCAGAGCGAAAGCGGCCAAATCAGAAAGTAATCGCGCTTTTGGTCACACTCTAAAACTCCGGGTTTACAAGCACGTGAATACGTGCTTGTAAATCCGGGGTTTGCATGCGAGGCATCAGATAGCCTGAAACTAAGTGTACCAAGTTGCCAGCAAATCAATAAATTTGCTTCGCCTCGTTTAGGCTTGTTGCAAACTGTCCTAGTTGCCAAACGCTCCGCGCTTTTGCAATTTTGGCTCCCTATTACGCCCGTACACTCTGAGCACCGCGCAGGCGTAACGCCTGAGAAGGCTTCGCCACACCGCATATGTAGACGCACGCACACACATTGCATAACTCTATGAAGTTTCCACATGCACGTCCGCTGGCTCTACGCCTGGCATTCCGTGACTCCAATCGGCAGACGGAGCTGGTTTGGACCAGCGCGCGCGAACAAAGCGTAAACTCAGTACCAACAGCAAACCGATGCAGCAGCCTACATATGGCGTCCTACTCAAATCATACATTGTTGAAGGGCAAACAAGAATTGAAAATGTTCAGGACTCACGTTAAGTGTCACGTGCGTGCAAACCGGCGGCACGCTTCCCCTTTGCCGCAGAGTACTATGTTGGAGTCCTACGGGCGTGCTGCCGCCAATTGTCAACATCGAACGCAGATCGGTTGACACGTCAAAGCCTTTTACCTATTCAGAACACAAAGCAGCTGGAATCATCATTCCAAAGCAGTAATACCCGCCTGCACTAGGGGGTGTGCTTCTTTCAGCGTAACCAATAGCAGCATCATGAGCTAGCGGCACCGTCCTATTTCGTACATGCACTGTGAGCGCCTACACAATTCAGGCTGGCTGTGACGTTTGTCCTAGCCGGCGACTGTGAGATTCCCCTCCGCAGTAGAACAACTATCATCACAACTAAACCAGCTGTCCGTCACAACTTCTAGACCCTTGACACAAATAACCGTCTAGTCGCTTCTGCCTCGCACCACCCACTGCACTGCACACATGCTGCCTCATTTTTCGGTGCAGCCGTTTGCCATGTCAGAATCTGCCTCGCAAATGCATGCTTCAGTGCCGACGTTCCCCGCCATACTATATATCGAACAAAAGTTCGGCTGCAGTAAGACGAACTCCCACTGTCGATATCACACTGTAAACGCCCCAAAATCGCACGCGTGCACACACGCTTGCATGCACTCCATCAGAAAACCCGAACACCAGACCCGTCTAAGCATAGGGCGCGATGGTGGACCTTCTAACTGCGGACCTGTTACAAACTGCCCGAGTTCCAGGAAAAATAGCATCGCCGCCGCTCTGCCTCCGTTGTATAGCCATACTCTCTGCCACACAACACCGCACGAACGCAATGTGAGTTTAGGCGTCGCCACACCGCTTTTGCAGACACGCGCACACAAGCTGCATAAATACACCAGGCACACACTTGGAACTCCCATTGCTCGCCGCCAAATGCTGCGTGCAATCCTATGGTCAGTTGAAACGCAACTCAACCAGCGCAGGCGAACCAAGTCCAAGCTTAATACCAGCGCAAAGACAATCCATATGGCTGCGTGAGGCGTTCTTCTCAAGCCGCTTTCTCTTCAAAGACAAACACAAATCGAAAGTGCTAAAGGCATAGAAGATACACACGGCACACGAACAAAGGTACCCTGCGTCGAGTTCAATTGCGGTGATTAGGGAAAGCTGTTAGGAACAACTCGCTACGCGATTGTTAGCCCGAAGGCAGGTCCGTTATGCATCCTTAAATTGCACCTAATCCGGACACACGGCTTTGTCAGTCTTGCCAAATCAGAAACATCCTCATGCACAGCAGATTCCGGCCTGGTGTTTGCAGGCAACGCACGGGTATACACAATCCTTGAGGGCCGCGTATTCGGTCGCAGCTCGCCCTCCGATTCTCCCGGTGTCCCCTAAACAACTACCATCGCACATAACCGGGCGGATCACCGCTGCTAATCAGCGCTCCGGAGCACCTCGCCGCGCAGCCGCTAACCGCTCTTACTACCACTCCCCTGCAGATACATTGCTTCAACAATCCACTGATAACATTCATGCCATGAGCTGACGCCACAGCAACTGCGCAGGCAAGCAGTGAACCACTAAAAGGCCCCGACGCAGCAGATATTAAAGCGAAACACGAGCAACGAAGTGTGCGTTACCCCTGCCCTCACGCCGATTTCGCACATCTTCAAAGACACACGCGTACACGCATTCCTGCTATCAAACAGACTGAAATATAACAGTGCCCGCACCCACACTGAAAAGATGCGCTTGAGCTGCGGCGGTGCACCAAACCGTTTTTGTCAGCGGCAGGACGCTTCACCTCCGCACCGCCACCAGTCCGTTGTGCCCATACTTCCTGGCCAAAGCAGCGTGCCATCGCAACGCCAGAGAAGGCTTCGCCACACCGTGGCCGTACACCCGCGCACACAAACT
>NW_024015783.1:0-2801 GCF_000499745.2 Eimeria mitis
GACCTCATCACAGTCCCAAGTTCCTTAGTTGTGATCGCTGCAGAGAGAACAGGCGCACGCAGAGAGCAGAACGCAACACAACTGAAAACAGAGCCAATCGCAACCCGAAAAGCCAGGGATAAATACAGAAAGTTCGTATGCAGCCCCCATAGAAACCCCTTCGGAGGAGGCAGCCAAACACCGCTGCTTCCTCAGCCCATTCTAGACGACACTGGCGCCTCCACTGGACACTTTTTACCGCCGGGCGAAACTGCTACGAGTGGCAATGCGAGATGTAGTACAACGGATATCTTCAAGATATATGCCAATAACGTAGAGATATATAGCCGCATGCAGGTTCATAGACCACGACATCACCACTCCCCCATTCACCGTGCGGTATAGGCGCCACAAGTGTCTAATAGACTTCTGCTCCCATTAACTATAAAAGTAGGATGCAACATAAGCAAAAATACAAAACAGAGTCCCAACGCCAAGAGCACAACTCTAGCTACCCGCTGAGGCCGCTGTGCATACAGCTGCGACACGGGGCCCCCGAAAGCGAGGGAAGAAAAGCACTACAATAGATGGGGCACCCCATAGTGATTCAATAAAAGAAAGGCGAGCCGTTGCATTGCGTCCACTGAAGCAAGACGAGTCAAGAACAGCAGCATCGTCAACAGCTCGGGCCCCGCCGGGGAATGACTCCCACTGCAGGAGCTCACTTCCGTCTCCATCTTTGTCAAAGAGACTAAATGCCTCCTTGAACTCTGCAATTTGCTCCTCGGTGAGCTGATCCGCCATCTCGACTTCTGTTCGTACTTAAGATGTTTGAACTACAGGGCTGGGGTTGAGGGGAAACAGCCCAGATGTTCTGAGGCAGTCGGCAGACACCCAAGCTGCTCAAGAGAAGCCCCTCCTATTAAATTTCAAGGATCTAAACTCAGCAATCAAATATCCAGGGCAAAGAAGCGAGAAATTTACAACAGGACGCCCGCAGCACGTGTGCACACAGCCACTGTGCCGGGGGGAAGCCCAAGAAGCACGGCAGCGCAGTTCCGCTCAGCCTCCCCAAGCCCCCCAGGAAAGGCAAAATGTGGCTGTTTTCGAAAGTATACTTTAGATGTAGGCATATGCAATGCAACGGCTCACCTTTCCCAACATCCACGCTCACAAAGGCCAGCGGCAGCGGTGTAGTGCGCCTAGCCCTGCTAGACACTTACGTGAGTCTCTGCGACCAGCTAACTAAACTAGACTTTTAAATAACCTGCCCGGGTTATCCAAATATACTACCTAAAATATTTTACACCTGCTTTTGATATCCGGTAGTTCTGTTCAGTACTGAAAAAGAGAGAAAGAACTACCTCCACGTACCTATATTCCCCTGCTTGCACAGAGGTGCTGCCTGCTGCTGAGTGTCTGCCACTCGGTTGAGATGGGCTTCACCGCTGAGCTGAGCTTGTTGGGTCCGGCCACCGTCGGAGCCCCGCCAACTCTTTTTTATATATCACGCTATCTCGCTTGTTATATCCCACTATATCGCCTATTGCGTCACATTTATAATTTAGACATGTTTTAGTTGCTTCGTTCTCCACCCTAGGGCTGTTCGCGTGAGTCGTTGTGTTGCCTGGGACGAGAGCTTCCCCCAGGCTTCCTTTTCCTCCCCGCGAGCACTTCAGCGTGCTCGCTTGCAGCTGTATCTGTCTAGTCGCTCTGCGGGGTTTGGAACTTTTAGAGTGTCTCGCCCTCGACACCCGGCTTTCTCGCCACTTTGGTTGCTTCTACACAACTTTTTGGCGTGGTGTGCTGCCGAAGCGCGTCGCTGCTGCACGCGTTTCTGGGGGCGGGGATGGGCGGTTGCCTGCCTTTGATTTCTTTTATGCATCGTATGGATACATGCAGGCGAGCGTACGAGTTTACGGTGACTCTCTTCCAGTGCTATTTGAAGCACGGGAAGAGGCGGCGGCCTGGCTGCAACGGGGTGGGCTACAGGTCACCCTGCAAGGGAACCCTGCAAACACGTAGGACGCTACAGTTGCGACAACCTCGTTGTTAGCCGAGGACTGTCGTGAGCTACAATAGGGTCAAAATGCTTAGGCAGAGAGTTCCATGGGACCGATGACTGCGGGGCATGCGTTCAGGCTCCCTGGATGCAATGACACGACGGCGTGGCTGCTGGGACCAGGAGGTGGCCGGTCATGTATTGCTGTATTGGGATGGAGCATGCCTCACAGCAATGCAGGCTGCAGTGCAACTCCACATGCGAAGCATTCCAGATATCCTGTTGCTACATACATTAACACTGTAGAGAAGTAGTAAAAACTTGTTTAGCGTTCACTAGAAGCCCTTCATCAAAATAGAGGTTCACGTAGCTTACTACATTCAACTGTCGCTCTGCAGCTACTATATCTGCTGTGTCGCTGCAGTCGCTCAGACCAGCTGACTACCTCCGGGCAACGGCGCGCTTAGCGAATACGCCATCGCCTGTAAAATATTGCTATCCTTATCTGCCCATCTCCCGCATTTTCTCCCCCACTTGAGGATAAGCACGCAGTCGCTACTGATGCAACTAAATGTCTGTCTCGCGTGCACCTGACGTGCACAGAAGAATCGTATATCGGTATACCTTGCCGCTAGAAAACCGGCGCATTACATCTGCTTGCAGATCGGATGTACTGAAAGGCTCCTGCGTTTGTTGCCATTTGTTTCCTAGCGTAGAACCAATTGTGAAGAACACAGAGACGCGTATACAGCGCACAGCGGCAACGGAGAGAAACCACGCGCGTGCCCACAAAGCACAGACCGGTCTAGTGGAAATGCAT
>NW_024015784.1:0-2799 GCF_000499745.2 Eimeria mitis
ACATTCATGGGGCCAGCAGTCCCAATGCTGTTTGTAGCAAAGGAGCCGTTCCGCATCGCCACACAAGAAATGGCGCCAAGGTTCCCTTGCCCAGCCTGCAAACAGAGAACTACTGATGCATCGCCGATTTTGCATCGCCAAACATCATCACATCAATGTTGGCCCCCTCTGCCAGACACACGAGGTAGCTGCAGTTATCCACAACCCGAACGAGCGGCGTAATTTTGCAACATGCATAGCTCACGCAGCATGTCGTATCGAGTTGCAAACAACGCCGACGCCTTCTGACGCCACTGACTACCAACGAAATCGCAGAAAGCGAGGAGAATAGAAGCCGCTCCACCAAACAAGCTATCTCTTGCCAATGAATTGAACAACCTATACGTTGCCAATGAATCATCAGTTTATTTCCGATACACATACGCAACGTGTTTACCACACGCACTCACCATTCGGGTATTCCTGACGAGGGACAAAGACCACACATGCGAAAATTTCTTGACTAGTATCTGAGCATCAGTAAGAGCCTGCAGTGACACCCATGTCACTGTTTTCTTCCAGCGGCCACTGGTAGCAGCGTTAGTCTGCGCTTTTGGCGAACAGTTCGTCGCAAACGGCATTTAAAGCATTTAAAAGACGCCTTCACACGCACAATAGGACCAAACGCACGCTCTGCGTGAAATTCTTCCCAGGAATGCGGGCAGAAAACCAGTGGAACAATTGGTGTATGATCACAAAACGGAATGCGAAACCGGGCTAGAAACGCACTTTCCAACAGGCACCTTTGCCATCAACATTCGAACAACCAGCAGAAGGTCATGCATGCTGGACAGCTTGGTAGCAGCCGTTGACGCACAGCCCCGAACCGCCAACGCATAACTCCACAAGTGTCAACATGACTGGCAGAACAGCTGCAACATAACGGGCGTACCTTCACATAATATGGCCTTCTGCTATATCCATCCTAAGATAAAGACATATCCACAGTCAACAAAAATAGCCATAACCCGGGATACTTGCACAGCCTTACCACACCGCTAGGCCCTACTTGGCCCGACATCCCTCACATTTCATTCCATCCGATGCCAAGCTTCCGTACAGAATATTTGCCTCGCTGCAAAACAGCGGATTGTTTGGATGTACTGGAACACAAGTCAAAAAAAGCAGAAGCTACAGGCAGAACGCCATTAACAACTGAAGATAATTGTGTGCAGTGCACCGTTAAGTGTGCAAGCACCAGCCAATAAATGCATTTCCTAATCATTCGCTTTTCAGTGAGCGCATACGTATTCCTACACTCAAACGAACACGTCACCAGTGTGCAGGATACCTGCAAGATGCGTGCATCGTTTACTGGCGTTGCTGCATTTAAAAAGCACCGCCGCATGTCCTTAACATTTGAAGGCTATCCCATTATTGTCGCAAGTGAAAGGCTGCGGGACAAAGACGCTTTGCCTCAACTCTCTTTGGACGCAAGGATAAACAGGAGTCACCAACAACGACAACTCCTATCAATCATGAAGGCATTTAGCAGCTGACCCTCCAGCACACAGAGGAGTCGACCGTTACCTGCGATCCGATGTCAAAATTTTGCCTTGAGGACAACTAGCGTGCTACACGGGCGTGCATAGAATGCATCCCCCGCAAAGGGTATTTCCGGAATTGTAGCAGTGGAATACCAGCAGACGGTGAACCTATGAAACGCCTCAGAAGGCATCACATACCATCCTTCTGCTCTTCGACTGATGCGGACTCCTACCCAGAAATCATGGTTTCACCACTTCGGAACCTTGCACAAACCTACTCAACCGCCCTTGCCGCTGTATCAAGCACTACATAGCCAAGCGCCACAGGCATTGCTCATCTAACTAGAAAACCACCACAATGGCTAGCCACACTGTTGCCATGACGCTACTCGCAGATGCTGCTCCACACCAGGAAGACAGATTTTGCTTTGAGTATATGGTNTCAAAGGTTAAACAAAGATATCATCCTGACGATCAACACCGCTTGAAAAACGGACAAACGCCCTTCCGAAGTTTGGCTAGCGCTTCAGGTATACTGGCCTGAATGCGCACTTTTCGTCGGCTCCTGCACTGGCTCAATTAATATGTTCTTCAACAATGCAGTCTGGCCTTCACTAAAAGCACTTCTAATTCGCGTTGCCGGCACCACCACCAGCAATGGCTGGACAGATCGAAGCAATTTTTCATGAACTACATGGACCGCTTTGCAAGCGAATGTGCACGAGTTTTGTCATAACATTCACGCTGCTGCGCACATCCTGCAAAAGCAGACCAGCACCATTCTCCCTGCCTTGGTGCGTTGCACTCCCGATTAAAAACATCTTACATTGCCTTAAATTTCTCTGCTGAAGTGGACTACAGACCACCCCGACAAACTAGCCACGGAACCCGCCATCTGCAAAACCGCACTTCACGAGACCAGCATGTCTCACATTGCAGCCTGCACCGACGCGCTATCGAACAGCATCAAGCACTAGCAAAGACACAGAAAAATACAGCGTTGGCGAAGAGGAGCAAATGGCCGTTGCAACAAAGATTCAGTCGCCGCCTGCCACGCAGCGAGCCAAGGAACTAGGCACACGCAATGCAAGGGAACACGAGTTCCAATTCTTGCCAGCCCTACACAGTGCCTAATTCGCGATAGAGCAGCTAGTCGCACAGCGCCGTCAAACCACCTCAAACACCCTCACGAACAGCTCTACGACTCTGGTCTCGCCCTCGTCCACGCCAAAGCTTTGATACGCTGATGGAACTGCCAGCTCGTTTACGAGGA
>NW_024015785.1:0-2797 GCF_000499745.2 Eimeria mitis
GCTGCAGCAGCAAAAGTGGGGGGTAGAGGGCATCGAGAGCCCTTATCTCATCCATGAGCTCGTCAGAGCAGAGCTGTTGCTTTTTTGGCTGCAGAAGAGGCAGCTGATGCTGTTGCTGTTTCTGCAGCAGCTGTTGCTGCCGCTGCAGCACGCGTATAGCTATATCTTCGTGACCACTTGTTCCTGGGTGAAGCTGCGCCCCGCATATGCATTCAGTGACGTTAAAGCAGCAGCTGCTGCTGTTGATGCTCCCCGCAGCGCTGCTACTACTGCTACTGCTGCTGCTGCTGCTACTGGTGCTGGCAGCAAGGGCTTGTCTGGCCCGCCGCTTCGTTGCTGCTTCCAACTGTTGCTGCTTCCTCGACTTGCGCCGGGCATGCCGCTGCTGCGGCTGCTCCCCCCAGTTATTGTCATCCCACAGGGAAGATACAGCAGTAGATGCTGCTGCTGGAGGCCCTGGGCCAGCAGCAGCAGCGGCTGCCGCTGCTGTCTGTCGCGCGGGGGGACTTGATGGTGCTGCTACTGCCGCTTCTGGAGGCGGGGCTGCAGGAGCAGCAGCAGCAGCACCTTCTGCTGCGGCTGCATCGCTTGCTGTGTTTTGATTACTGCTGGGTATCGGCTTCTTCCCTGCTGCCTTGCGCCCCATGGACGCTGCTGCACCGGTTGCGGCAGCTATGCTGCAGGGACCCGCATGCCTCACTACTGCTGCTGCTGCTGCTGTCGTCGCTGCCGGTGCTTCTGGCGCTACTGCTGCTGGCTGAGTTGGTACAGGGGCTCTTGCTGCAGCAGAAGACAATGTCTGGGGTTCTGTGGGGTGCCTACCAGCTGTCGGCACTACTCGCTGCTGGGATGCATCCCGTGCTGCTGCTGCACCTGCTGCAGCAGCAGCGACTCCGCAGCTGCTGATGCTGCTGACTTTGTTCCAGGTTGTGATGGAAAAGCAGCAGGAGCGCTAGAGCCCAAAAGTTTCCTAGAAGAGCCCGTAAAGACCGGAGACCAACGCCGCCGCCGTATGGTTGCGGCTGTTGCTGCTGCGTGTTTCGTTCCAGCAGCCTGCAACAAGGATGAATTGACTATGGTGGCACGCTTTAGCGCCTAATTTGTACTGCATCAGCAACATCCAACAACCGCATCAGCATCTGCTGCTGCTGCTGCTGCTGCTCGCGCGGCCGCCGTTGCTGCTGCCGCCGAACGTGGGGCCGCCAGGGCCCATTCTTGAGAGCGGATTTGTGTTGCAGCAGCAACAGCAAAAACAGCAGCAAAAATAACAAATGACTCACTTATTTAAGATCCCGAGGCTGTTTGTTCCCATCTGCTCTCTGTACCCTCCATCCAACTGCAGCCGACTGTGGCCCCTGTCTCCTGCAGATGCAACAGTTGTCGCTGCTGCAGCAACGGACCAGCAGCAGCTGTTGCTCTCGGCAAGTCAAAGGAAACGCATCTTTGGCGTGGCATGTGCAGCAAGCATGACATAAGGACCCTTCTTCCGCCCAGCAGAGGGAACAGAAGGGGGGGCGGCAACTGCTGCGGCTCAACAGCAACAGCAGCAGTGGAGGAGGCAACAGCAGCGGTTCACCCCTCAGAGGCCCTTCTAATGGGCCCTTGATGGAACGGAAGGAACAGGTAGAAGCTGCAGCAGCACGAGCTGCGGCAGAAGGAGCACCAGTGGGAGCAGCCGCAGCTGCTGCTGCGGGTACTACAGCAGCNGCAGCAGCTGCTGCAGCGGCAGCGGCCGATGCCCCTCTTGGCGCTCCTGCTGCAGCGGCAGCAGCAGAGGCTGCTGCTGCAGCAGCTGAAGGCTTCAGCAGAGTGTCATTGTGCATCTGCTCACGTTGGTCATCTCCTTGGTGGAGTCAACACCAACCTGCTGCTGGTGCTGCTGCTGCTGCTGCTGCTGCTCCTGGAGTATGTGAAGGCGCAGCAGACACCCTTGAAGCAGATTCCGGGGTGACAGCTCTCCCCTCAGCTGCAGCGGCGGCGCAGCAAGACGGAGGCGAAGTAGAGAGCCTTATTCTTCTGCGCGACGACAGCAGCAGCGGCGGGACTGGCAGTAGCAGCAACAGCAGCAACATTGAAGATTCCCACATCTGCAGCTTCTTGCTGCAGGTCTCCTCCAGCAGCTACTACAGGGGCTTGCTGCGATCTTCTGACCTTCTGGGGCCTCTTCGCGGCAGCGCACCTGCTGCAGCAAGTGTTGCTGCAGCGCTTGGCGGAAGCAGCAAAAGCAGCAGCAGCAACAACAAAGTGGTGCTCGTGCTGCACCTTGCCCAGCCCCTCTCCGCGTCGGCTTCAGGCCATCCACCCGGAACAGCAGAAGCTGCAGCAGCAGCAGCAGCTGATGGGACGCAGCTGGTTCTAACGTTGGTTCTGAGGAGCAGCAGCCTGTTGTGCGTGCCGCTATGTCGCCCGATTGTGCTGCAGCCTGTGTCTGCTGCTGCTGCTGGCCGGAGCTTTTTTGCTGCTGCGCTGCTGCAGCAACGAGCGCAGCAGCAGCTTCTGGAGAGCTTTCGCGCTGCTGCAACAGATGCGGTGCAGCAGCTGCAGGAAAATGTGCGCAGCATGGAGGTTGCTGCTGCTGCAGCGCAGCAACAACGGGAGCTACTGCTGTTGGGTTGCTGCAGGCTCCTCAACGAAAAGAAACAGCATTGCCGTCATCTGCAGCAGCAGCTGCTGCTGTTGCGTCATAACGATCACCATAGCGAATCCACGTCACTGCAGCAGCACGAGCCCGAACAGCAGCAGCAGCAGCAACAGCAACAGCAGCAACAGCAACAGCAGCAGCAGCAGCAGCAGCAGC
>NW_024015786.1:0-2794 GCF_000499745.2 Eimeria mitis
AAATACAACACCTGAACACTGAAATACAACACATCAACACTGCAGTACAACACATCAACACTGAAGTACAACACCTAGACACTGAAATGCAGCACTTAAACACTGATATGAAACCCCTAAACACTGAAACGCGAAATCTAAGCACCGCCACGCAACACCTAAACACCAAATTACAACACCTCAACGATGAAATTCAACACACAAACACTGAAAATCAACAGCGAAACACTGAAATACGGCGCCCACGTCAACACTACAGTACAACACCGAAACACTGAAATACAACAGCGAAGCACTGAAATACAGCACCGAAGCACTGAAATACAACATCTAAGCACCGACATACAACGCATAAACGATGGAAAACAACTCACAAACACTGAAATACAACACCTAAACACTGGAGCACGGCACATACGCACTGAAACACAACACACAAAGACTTAAATACAACACATAAGCATAGAAACGCAGGACATGGAGGATGAAATATAACGCTAGAACACTGAAATGCAACAAATAAACGAATACAACTCAGTGGTCTCAACGTCAGGAGACATATTCCCCGAAATTCAAGATAAACACGCAGGGACCAACAGGGAACCCCAACAGGTGAAGCTCAAACCCGAACACTAGACCCCAAACCTTCGACACTAAACCCTAAACGGTGTTCCCTAGACCGTCAAAGTCCTAAACCCCCAGCTCAAGACCCTACACCACTATCCGAATATCCTAAAACCCTCACGCAAAACCCTGAAACCCAGACATGATATTCGCCACTTACGCAGTTCTCGCCAGCGCAGTTCGAAACCCTAGGCAGGAAACATTAGACACCAAACCCTAAACCCTTGAATGCCTAACTGCTTACCATGCTTCCTTGTACAGGTCTTCCGCTCTCTTGGCGTTTTCCGGGACTTCTAAATCCGCCAGCGTGCAAAGAAGGTGAGGAGTTGGCCGGGCTGCGATCTGCTCCTCCAGCTGAAGAACACAAACCCTAAACCCTAAACGCTACACGCTAAACCCTTGATCCCAATACACCGATGAACTAAGGGGTTGCAAAAACGGGTAACAGGCTGAGGCTGAACGTTCATAGCGCTGCTCCTCCTAGACTGCTACGAATCTGAGGTGAAGGTCTAGGGTTTAGGGTTGAGGGTTTAAGGTTTACAAGGGCTCTAGCATCCGCTCGCCGGTCAGCGGCAACAAGGCAATCGGCAGCCTCCTCCCACATCTGCAGCTCTGTGAACTTCTCAGCAGCCTGCAGTCACAAACCCCAAACCCTAAACCCTAAACCCTAAACCCTAATTCAAAACCCTAAACCACTGAATATAAGTCGTCTTGCTGAAGCTGGCCAGTGAAAACAGACAACACGCTGCCAATGGTCTTCGTCAAAGTGTATAGGCAGCCGCATAAGCCTAAAGTGTAGCCCTCAGTGTAAACCGTAAACCCTACACACTAAACCTTAAACCCTAAACTCTAAACCTTAAACCCTAGACCCTCACCGTGATAGTTGCGCCGATACGCATCATTCGTACAGCTGCAGACAGCGCACCAGCATCCGATTTCAGACACTAAACCCTAAACCCTAAACGCTAAACGCTGATCTCGTGCACCTGGGAAGGCATGCATAGCTGTTTCTACGGCACATTCTAAACGGTAAACCCTAAACTATAAACCCTAAACCCTAGGGTTTCTTCCTCACCAACTTCGCGCTGCAGCTCCCACCAAGTGAGGAGGTCAGCATGGAAAAGCAAACCGAAGAGTCGGAAGCAAGCAGGAGGGTCCGCATCTGCAACACAAACCCTAAACCCTAAACTCTAAACCCTAAACTCTAAACCCTAAACTCTAAACCCTAAACCCTGAGCCATGAATCCTCAGCCCTGACTACCGTGGCGTAGTCCTACGCCTGCATCTAGAACCCATAACCTCATCCAAAGGTCTGAACCCTCAGCCCATAGGAGATGCATGCTTGCAGATTTCGGGTTATAAGGGTTTAGGGTTTAGGGTTTAGATCTGGTTACCATCGAGTTGTTCCCTCAACGCATGCAGCTGCAGCACCGCTCTCTCTACTGTCTTAACTCTGTGGAATTCTGCGCGACACCGCAGCAGCAGTCCTGAGGAGAAGACAGCCCAATCGGGGGCTGATACCATACACTCGGGTTCAGCAGCAAACAACGCCGCGGGTTGCTGCTGCAACACCTCCAAACGACGCTGATAATATGCCTTGCTACTGCTGCTGCTGCTGCTGCTGCTGCTGCTGCTGCAGGCTGTTGGAGGGGGCAACACCAATGCGCGAGACACCACAGCCCCAACCTCCTCCAAGGCCAACGGGTCGTTGCCTTTACAGCAAACCACATCAATGCCAAACCCTAAACCCTAAACCCTTAACCCTAGATCCCGTTCTCTACTGTAGTGGTGCCCCGAGCCCACTGCAGAGCGTAAGGAACAAGGGTTTAGACGTATGACAGAAACCCTATAGCCTGGATACTAACCCCTAATCCCATAACCCTAGGCAGTAAACCCTAAATCCTTAAACCCTAAACCCTAAACCCTAGACAATAAACCCTTACATGGATTGCCTTCAATAATAGCTCGGGATTTCGCGAGGAGCAGCGCCTGTTCAACTACCCCCAGAGGCCTTTCAAAGGAATCTCGATCCTCTCTGCAGCTCAGACGCAACCCAGCCGACTCATAAACCCTAAACCCTAAGCCCTGAATCCTAGGTTATAAACCCTAAACCCTAAACCCTAAACCCTTACTCCGGTTCGAGCCTGGGCATTTCCATGATATCGTTGTC
>NW_024015787.1:0-2793 GCF_000499745.2 Eimeria mitis
GCGCAGCATGCAACAATACATGTTTCAACTCCTGGAGCAGAATCTGCATGCACGGCAGTCCCAAGGCAACCATCAGCCAATCACTTACTAAACAGCACTTGATATATTTTTATGTTTTTTCTGTAGAGCCATTAGTTAGACGAACCCGAATGATTGCATCTTTATGAAGAACATATAACAGCTAGACGCAGCCTCCCTCCCTCCTGGACTTCAGGGGGTCCGTGTAGCGAGAGCTAGCGCAGGAGCCTTCACTTTGCCTCGGTAGGTGGCGTGTAAGCGCTTGCAAACGTTCTATAAGTACATCCAGAGGTATATCATGCAGCATAGAAAGCTTTACTGGAGCCTCCTTGCGTGCACGCGTGGAGCTGGCCTGCATTACCAGGCACAGCGAGGTGCTCTGCACACCCACTTCAGGCTGCCTCCTCCCCGCGACACCCAGGCTCTGAGCTCGACGCCCAGGATGCCTAGGGGCCGGGGAAGGAGGTCAGCTGCTTTGGGGAAACTCTTGCTCTAAGTCTTTACCTACATTGCAACTCGCTTCTGTCCTTGGTAGAGGTCAGAGGACAGGCGTTATAGCCACGTCTGTCGGAAAGTGACACGTACGTTTCTCCTGGTTTTCGGAAGGGATACTGGGGACCAAGAAACAACTGAACAATTGCCTGCAGTGTAAGTGCATACAGCAGGCGTGTGGGGTTCCCTTGCATGGAGCAGGGCTCGCTGCAACTCGAGTTAGCCTGCCGCCTCTCCGCAGTTTGTACAGAGCCGTGTGCAGTACATAAGCTTGTGCGGGTATGCCAAAGTGTCGCCCGTGAGTAGTATTGGGCATGACATCGATACGATTAAAACCCATTCATATTTTAAGTGTCATAAGAACAAACAATGTAGCGCTACCCATCTCGCTTTCAATCGCAAGGCTGAGGGGAAACAAGTTGGCGGTTCACTTGGACAGTGGTCCGTCAACTCTTTCCAGGAGTGTAACGCTTGTTGCTGCCAAATTTGCAGACGGGGGGCGTTCGGTGTAAGGCATGCTCTCTGGGCTTAATCGAGGGCAGAAATGAACTGTAATGAAGCTAAAGAGTTGAAATGAGAGTTTCCCCCAACAGCAGCTGGCCTCACTCCGCTGCCCCCAGGTATCGTGTTGGGCTCAGGGCCTGAGGGTGCCGGGGAGGGGGCACCCTCACTGGAGCTGCAGCGGACCTCGCTGCAGCTGGCGAGGAAGCTTCAACAAAGCTTCCTTTATTGCATGTTTTTCCCCTGAGTACACTTATAGAGGGTTTGTATTCGCATACATTCAACATCTCAAGGCCAAGGAAAGTCTCCTGTGCTAACTGCAGGCAGATCACGTTACATCTGCCACTCCGCCAGCAGAAAACGCACATCCTCCTCTGCAGATGCCCCTGTTTGTCTTCCTATATACAGAATCTGGGGGCGCTGAAACTCCTAATGGGTTTCATGTTGCTGCTTTGTCTCGCGAGCTTATGATTCCCCAGCCTTTTCGCTGGGCATTGCAGCAACAAGAAGCCAAACAGGAAGTTGAGAATGCCCCGAAGCCACACGAGAGAGGAGCGAAGCCGCAGCAGCAGCATCTGCTGCTGCTGCTGCTGCAGTAAACAGGACCAGGTGGACCCACTACCGTGAGATGTGGAGTGGAGGGCTCCACTACAGCCACAGGCGCAGCAACGCAAGTAGCACCAGCTACAGCAACCACAACAACAGCAGCAGCACCTTAGGCAAATTGGAGAGATTCCGATACAGCATGACACAGCGAAGGGAGTTAGGGGAAACACTTCCTCTGCAGGTCTGCGTACACCATAGCAGCGATAAATGAAACACCGAGAGCAGCAACAGCAAAAGACGCAGAAGTAAGTGACGCAGGAGGGGGAACGGGTGGAGCACCATAAACAATACGCGCCGTAACGGTGCAGCTGGGTTACAGCCTCTGCTACAGCAGGACTTTTTTTTATCAGTGCTGCAGTTGAGAGGGCTTGGTGCGGAGGTACGCAGCAACTCCGTACCAGTTGCTACAGCAGTTACTTGAACGCAGGCAACCGCCTCGCAGGGCGCTTAGAAGCAGCAACATACAGGAGCTGCAAACGCCCCTCGCAACTGTTGCTAGTTTTCATGTATCTTTCCTTGTTTGGGACTGCTGCCCGCCTCGTGCTCCCCTCTCCTGCCCCACTCTCCTCCCGTTGCTCCACCCACATCTGGTTGGAGAGCATGGCGCACGAGCGCTTGAGGCAGAGGGGCTGGTCTCTCATACGTGTATATCTGTTTCCATGCAGGAAGGCTGCCTGGGCCTAACAAGGAGTTTAACGACTGGATAGAGTGCTAATGCATGCAACAGATGGGGTAATTAGGTGCTCTTGGCTGTGACTTGCGAATTGCAACACGGCATGCTGCAACCCATGACCGCCTCTGTGCAGCAGTCCAAGTCTTTATGCCGGTGTGTGTAGGATGCATGAAGACCGAAGAAAAGATAAAGGTGCTACTAGGGCATTAAATTATCAAAATTCCTCTGACTCTCTTGCTGCGAGAGACCCTCCACTGCTAGGATCATCGGCTTTCCTTACGATGGATGTCTTGGGGGGACTCTGCAGGAGTCGGACTCCTTCAACTCATTCCTGACTGCAATATTTTAACTGTTGTTTGCAGGAACAGTTTCGGCATTTATATTAGGATTCTAACCACAGAATGCTCCCGAATTGCAAGGCACCTAGCCCGGTGAGTCGCTCGTGTGAGACCCGGAGGCCGGCTTTTCTTAGAACGTTTCTTCTTAGCCCACCAGCGATCTCC
>NW_024015788.1:0-2790 GCF_000499745.2 Eimeria mitis
GTTGAGGCGTAGCCCTCCATATGAGTGTAACGACAACATAACTTGGCTTAGTGAAGACCATTCACACCTTCAGTTTAACGACGCCTTGCATGTTTAGGGCTGGCGGAGAAATGGTGTGAGCCACTGGAACAGTCCGGGGCAACGGTCTTGTTTCCGATGTGCAGCTGGACAGGACGACGGGGACTGAGTCTGTTTTCCAAATGCGTGGTTTGTTGCGACGGTGCAGCCGGTAAGTTGACTAAGGAGGATAGGTGCTGAAAGGACAGTAGGATGTGAAAGGGCGAAGATTCGTGTGGACCCTAAGGACTTTTTTTTGTTTTTCTGCATTTTGTCAAGCATTCGCACCTCGACGAGAGCGTGAGGGAAAGCAACGGCAAGAGTGACACCGAAACGCTAGCAGGAAGGGATCACTGCAGCAAGTACGTTAGGACCCTGCCTGCTGAACATGCCTACGCTTGTGGGAAGTGTCTTGCTTTATTGGATGGGTGCAAATACGTTTCCTAGCTCTGTGGCGTCGCCGTAGGGGCAAGCCCATCCACTCTTCCGGACGTCGAGCTCATGCTCGGCGCTACTGGATGCACAGATACAGCTACATCCGTAGAGTCGGGAATCGGGTAAGTGGAAGGAAACTGCGGAGTGAAAGTTGGGGAGACATCCCCGTTCCGCCTCGAGGGCAGAAAGAGTATGATGCAGTCGGCCGCTTACTGTACGACCAGTTGCGGGTTTAACAATGGCGTGCTGCTCTGTACACAGACGGGCCCTTGTGCAACGTGTGTCATTCAAGTACTCGCATGGAGTAGTTTCAGACGCAGCCCACTAGTGTAGTGTAGTGAGAACAGCAGCGACTTGCTGGGAAGCATTCAGGCCTACCGTTTAATAAAAAAACAAAAGCCTAGCAGGTTTAGCGGGAGAATGAAAAAGGTGTCAGCCAATGAGCTAACATGGCCCAACAATCCTGGTTCCGCCGTATACCTCGACAGGAAGAAGCAGACTTAGCCTGCTCTCCCAATGGGTCGCTTGCTGCAATGATGCAGCTGGTGAGTTAGTTAAGCAGGACAGACGTTGAAGGGAGTGAAGAATGTGCAAGGCTGGAGCGGTTTTCGGGCTTCGAGGAGCTTCTTTACTTCTCTGCATTGTCTTGTCAAGCAGGCGCATGCTGACAGGCGTTTGAGGGAGACCCATGGCAAGCGGGATCCAGGTTTTTGAATGCAGGGATGAACGTTCGAGATCTGCAGCCAGTACGCTGGTCTCCTGTGTGATGCGCACGTCTGCACGTTTTTGAACTGCATTCCTTTATTGAATGCGCACAAATATGCGTTTTAGCTCTGTGGCGTCGCAAAGCAAACAGGGCCATCCATTTATCAGGTTGGCGAACGCATGCTTGGCTCTACTGGATGCGCAGGTTAGTGTACATGTATGCAGTTGGGTATCGGGTAAATGAAAGGAAGCTCAGGAGTGAAAATCGCCCATGCGTCCGTGTTTCATTTAATGAGCAAAGGTAATTGGATGTAACCGCCCAGCGAGTGTATATCCAGTTGCGGGTTTGCGGTTTCAACGGTGTTTTTTAAGACAAAGGCAGGGTCCTTTTGTGCCCCATCTCAGCCAAGTTGTAGCATGTACGCGGCTTCGATACTGCTTTCCAGCAGGGTGTCCTAAGAACACAACCAACATGGTGGAAAGCATCCAGGCTCCCAGTATTAAGAAGCATATTGAATTTAGCGAGGTAAAGGAAAATATGCGAGCCAAGGGCTAGTATGGCTCCACTAAGCCACTGCGCCATCGCAGCGAAACCAAGCATTTGGAGAACTGACTAAGCTGATTAAGCTGATCAGATGCTGAAATGAAAGTAACATGTATGAAGGCGAAGATTCGTGGAAGCGTCCAGGTGCTTCTCTTTTTCGCCGTATTCTGTCAAGCATGTGCATGCCGACGACAGTACGGCATCAACGACAGGGGCGAGGGAGGCCTTTGGAGGCAGCGATGGAATTACGAGCTCTGCAGGACGTACGCTGGAGTCCTGCCTGCTGAAGAGGCCTGCACTTTCCATGACTGTCTTGCTCTTCTGAGTACGTGTAAATGCGCTCCTTAACACTGTGGTGTCGCACCAATAACCGGCATACCCAGTCTTCAGGACTTCGCGCTCATGCTCGGCACTACTGGATGCGCAGATACACATACATCCGTGCAGTCGGAGTCGGTCGACTGGAAGGAAACTGCAGAGTAACATTGCCCATGCGTCCCGTTTCGAATCATCGCCAGAGAGAGTTGGACGCATCGGGCCGCTTTTTGTATGACCCGTTGCGGGTTTGTGGGCTCAAAGGTGTGTTGCCATACATAGAGGGGGCCTTCTGCGACACATGTCGGCCAATGGTTAACATGGAGTGGGTGTAGACACAGCCGTCCAGTGGAGTGTAGTGCAAAATGCAGCGGTATAGTGGGAAGCATTAAAGCATTTAGTGATAAGGAGGCTCTTCAGGTTTATTGGAAGACTCGAAAATGTGTAAGCCAATGCGACAGAACTGGTCGACAGGCTGCGTTCCACTGTATGCCTGGATAGGACGAAGCGGACATAGCCTGTTCTCTCAATGCGTGGTTTCCTGCAATGCAGGTCGTGCGTTGAATAAAGTGGACAGACGTTGCCAGGAGCGTACCCTGCGAGCGGCCGAATATTCGCGCGGTCCCTTAGGCGCTGTATTTCTCTGCATTCTGCAGAGCATGCGCATGTCGAGGCCATTGTAGGGGAGAACAACGGCAAGAGTCATCAAAGCGTTTGAAGGAAGAGATGAAATT
>NW_024015789.1:0-2788 GCF_000499745.2 Eimeria mitis
TCGTCTAGAGGTTAGGACAACACGTTGTGGCCGTGTAAACCCAGGTTCGATTCCTGGTTCGGACATTTTCGTTTTATTTGAGCAGTTTACTCTTGTCAGTTAGCTTGTTCGTGGGGTCGTCTACGTTTACGTGTTTATTGTAGGCGCGTCAGTATTGAGTTTTTTCCACTTTTCTAGTCCTCACCGGTATATTCCTCAACAAAACTGTCTGCTGTGTGCTCTCTTCTGTCTCGCGCTAACCAGGTGACCTTGGGCCTCTGGCGTAGGGCCACCCGTAAATAATGGGACTGCCTGGAGATGGCGGGTCAGAGAAACCCTCGCGTCTCCGTGTCTACTTGACAGGTTTCGGCCCCTTTAGCTCTGTTTCGGACAACCCGTCCGCCACGCTAGTGGAGCAAATAGCAACAGCTCTCGGGAGCGAGCAAACAAATCCTGCTCCACCTACTCCGCGGGAAGAACAGAGCACCCGTCAGCCTATCTGTTCCTGTAGGACGGCTAATGGCCTCACGAATTTGGGCGACTCCACGGGTCCCGGGGAGCCTAGCTCTCCTGCACTGGCTCGCCCCACTAAGGCTCCAGGGAACGTTGAGCTTTGCGGTTGGGAAGTGTTAGAGGTGTCGGCGGAGGCAGCTACCGAAGCTGTGCCTCGAATTCATTCTGCGCTCTGTAGCAATGATCGGAATAAACTATCGGTGTCTTCTGGTGTAGTTAGCGAAGCAGCAGATGTTCGAGAGACCCAAGAGGAGCGTGAGGATGTTCCCACATATTCTGGAGCAGACAGGACTGAGGAACCGCTGATGTTGGCGTTGCACTTTGGGGTCAGCATGCAGAGTGACAGTTGGCGGCTTGAAAAGTCTGCAAAAAATGGTAAAATGACAAGCTTGGGCCTTCTATTTACAGTTTGCCGAGCCCCCAGCACTTGATTGTTGTTGCCTTCTTACCGAAGGCCCACGGAAGCCCCTGCCTTTCCTGAAGTTGCTGCCCTTCCTGCTGCTGCTTCTACTGTGTGAAGATGCTCGTTTTCCTTGTAGGGACTGCCGGGGTTGTAGGCCTCTTTCTGAAGTTATATCTGATTGCATGCCTCTCGAGGCCTNCCTTGTAGGGACTGCCGGGGTTGTAGGCCTCTTTCTGAAGTTATATCTGATTGCATGCCTCTCGAGGCCTTTCTGCATTCATCGCTTTGTTTGGAGGTCAGCGACGGCGGATTTGTTCGATGCGACAATTTAGCGGCGATAAAGTGAAGAGAAAATGCTGGAGAGGACCTGGAGCAATTCCCGTGCAATTGCACTCACTTCAAGCGATTGTGTCTTCCTTAAGAACATCCGCCAAGGCCCCCGCGCAACAGTGTTCCAGGCTGCGTTCTGCATGAGTAACAACTAAGGACACACAAGGTCTCGGCTTCACTCTTCGTTGCTTGCTGCTGTGTGTTATTCTCAGCCTGTTGCTGCTGACCTGAGCCGACAGGGTTTCTCCTGCTGTGTCTCCGATGACGCGGGTTGTTTCGTTTGCAATTTTCTCTAGTGCGTCGATCTCCCTCACCGTATTTAGCTTTTCGCTTAGGGAGAATCAAACGTGAGTTATTGCTCTTTCTCTGTCGCCTACATATTTTGCCGCTGCTAATGTGTGCCCTTGCGTCCGGTTGCAGCTTCAAGAGCTTGCAAGAGGGTCAAAGGAGCGGAGTGGCCTCTTTGTTCGTGCACGTACGCATTCAAGGCATACTCGTAGCTACTTAGCTAGCCCGCTAGCCAACTACCTAACTGGCTAGCTAGCCAGTTGGTATGGTTTCTTGCATATACTGCGCGTTTGCGTCGGAGGCGGCTAACTATCTTTCCCATTTCTTCGTTTGTCTCAGTCGTGTGTGCGTTTGCTGTATCTTTTGCCGACATGCGTTGGGCTCAGATCCCCCCCTTCTCCGTAATGAGTCTGCAGCAGCAGTTAGCAGCAGCTTTGCGTCTGCTGGCGGTGCTGGCTCGAAAGGAACATCAGCAGGGGCTAGGGAATGGACTGCCAGAGGAGAAGGTCGAGCCGCAGGGAAGCTGAAGGGTGCAGTCGCTTGCCTTCGCTTATCTCCACGCTTGCCTGGTTTCCCCAACTTGCTGCACATTGGCATATTTAATCGAACGGGCTGCGCAGAAGGCTAAGAAGCTAGGGTAGCCAGTCATCTTGTCTAGCTAGCTACTGGGTGGAAGCCAAACCAGGGTACGAAGGACTTTGCGCAGCGGTTGCAGCTGCTCGGGTACGCCCGCTTGTCGAGCCATGTACTGCGCTGACTGCATGCCAAGGACATGTTCGCTGCAGCCGCAAGCGGCGCTTCCTCAGCAGCATCTGCTAGATGACTAGCTTTGATTCACCAGCTAGCTGCAGCCAGCTGCAGCCAGATGGTGAACGTGGTCTACTGCACGTAGCATACCATGACGCAACTAGTTCTCTTCTTGTTTATCCCAAACTGGCTGGTGTTTGTTAACGAAACAATTAACGTTGTTTTAGGCTGTTCTTTAGAGCCTCTAAGGGTCTGTTTCCCCTCAGCAGAAAGGCAACCACGAGAAAAGCCGATAGCGGGAGTCCCGCGAGATTATGTACATCTTATCGGGCCCGTGTGGCGCACTCGACGTGTGACTGCATGCATGCACTCATTCGATATACAGACACAAACAAGTAAATTCAGCTGCAGATAACCACCTATGTGCACGGCTGTACACACAGGTAGGCAGTGTACAGAGAGCTGCGCAGCCAAGCACCCGTGGACAGACATGAAGACCTTCAGAAACCCAAATAAAATGTTAGGCGA
>NW_024015790.1:0-2784 GCF_000499745.2 Eimeria mitis
AGCTTGCATAGGCGACCTGCCGAGTCTCACTACCGACACCCTACACACGTCGCGGCAATCCGCGTGAGCATTCACGTCAGCTCGGCGCCATGCCGGTACAGTCGCCCTGCAGCGTGCCCACAGATTCCTTCCCCTCCGGCGCTGGAGGCCCTCCGAAGGCCCCTACAGCACTAGCTAACACGCACCGTCTGCACGCGGGTAGATCGCGGAGCAACAAAAGGCGTTCGGTTCCAACGCGTTGGCGGGCCCGACGGAAGACACGCCCTTTGAATTCCCAGGCAACTCGCCAGGCTGACTTCAGACCCATTGTGCAGCTACTTCTGGTATCGCGATTGCGACGAATGCGCACACAACCATTCACCCTTTTCGCGTTCACTCGCTTGCACGGACACTTGCATAGGCAACCTGCCGAGTCTCGCTACCGACACCCTACACACGTCGCGGCAATCCGCGTGAGCACTCGCGTCAGCTCCGCGCAATGCCGGTACAGTCGCGCTGCAGGGTGCCCACAGGTTCCTTCCTTCCGCCGCTAGAGGCCGTGCGAAGGCTCCTACAGCGCTAGCTAACACGCACCGTCTTCACGTAGGTAGATCGCGGAGCAACAAAAGGCGTTCGGTCCCACCCCGTTGGCGGGCCCGCCAGATAACACACCTTTTCAACTCCCAAGCAACTCGCCAGGCAGACTTTAGACCCACTGCGCAACTACTTCTGGTATCGCGATTGCGACGAATGCGCACACAACCGCTCACCATTTTCGCGTTCACTCACGCGCACGGAAGCTTGCATAGGCGACCTGCCGAGTCTCACTACCAACACCCTACACACGTCGCGGCAATCAGCGTGAGCATTCACGTCAGCTCGGCGCAATGCCGGTACAGTCGCGCTGCAGAGTGCCCACAGGTTCCTTCCTTCCGCCGCTGGAGGCCGTCTGAAGGCTCCTACAATACTAGCTAACACGCACCGTCTTCACGTAGGTAAATAGCGCAGAACCAAAACGCGTTCGGTTCCACCGCGTTGGCGGGCCCGACGGAAGACACGCCCTTTGAATTCCCAGGCAACTCGCCAGGCTGACTTCAGACCCATTGTGCAGCTACTTCTGGTATCGCGATTGCGACGAATGCGCACACAACCATTCACCCTTTTCGCGTTCACTCGCTTGCACGGACACTTGCATAGGCAACCTGCCGAGTCTCGCTACCGACACCCTACACACGTCGCGGCAATCCGCGTGAGCACTCGCGTCAGCTCCGCGCAATGCCGGTACAGTCGCGCTGCAGGGTGCCCACAGGTTCCTTCCTTCCGCCGCTAGAGGCCGTGCGAAGGCTCCTACAGCGCTAGCTAACACGCACCGTCTTCACGTAGGTAGATCGCGGAGCAACAAAAGGCGCTCCGTCCCACCCCGTTGGCGGGCCCGCCAGATAACACACCTTTTCAACTCCCAAGCAACTCGCCAGGCAGACTGTAGACCCACTGCGCAGCTACTTCTGGTATCGCGATTGCGACGAATGCGCACACAACCGCTCACCATTTTCGCGTTCACTCACGCGCACGGAAGCTTGCATAGGCGACCTGCCGAGTCTCACTACCGACACCCTACACACGTCGCGGCAATCCGCGTGAGCACTCGCGTCAGCTCCGCGCAATGCCGGTACAGTCGCGCTGCAGGGTGCCCACAGGTTCCTTCCTTCCGCCGCTAGAGGCCGTGCGAAGGCTCCTACAGCGCTAGCTAACACGCACCGTCTTCACGTAGGTAGATCGCGGAGCAACAAAAGGCGCTCCGTCCCACCCCGTTGGCGGGCCCGCCAGATAACACACCTTTTCAACTCCCAAGCAACTCTCCAGGCTGACTTCAGACCCACTGCACAGCTACTTCTGGTATCGCGATTGCGACGAATGCGCACACAATCGCTCACCATTTTCGCGTTCACTCGCTTGCAGAGACATTTGCATAGGAGACCTGCCGAGTCTCGCTGCTATACACGTCGCGGCAATCCGCGTGAGCATTTGCGTCAGCTCAGCGGCACGCCGGTACATTAGCCCTGCAGGGTGCTCACACGTTCCTTCCGTCCGGCGCTGGAGGTCGTGCGAGAGCTCTAGCACACACGCACCGGCTTGAGGTGGATACACAACGAGGGAACAGAAGGCGTCCGGTCCCGCCCTGTCCGCGGGTCCACCAGATTATATTGGTTTTTGTAGCACACGCTGGTGTATTGCCGCCACGGAATACGTCTTGGCAGCGGCGCACGTAATGAGTATTGCGTTCAGCATTTCGAGGTTGTGGTATGTGGCTTCCTATCCACTAGATTGGAGGATAAATTAAATATGCGGACTTCCAACTCTCCGTGCATACTGCCCACACACAGAGAGAGCGAATCCGCATCCACCTGCCCACCGCCTCAGCCAGATGCCAGAAATGAGCTGACATCGCTTTCATATCGGGCTCTAAATGTCATACGAAATGTTTAAGAGCACTGGACGAAATGCAACGCCTTTCAATCGATTAAACCAAGGAGAAAATGCTTTTTGCCCTTTTCCCATAGAGCGGCCCGACACACGATCAGCCTCTCAACCCGCAAGCCCACGCTTTGAGAAGATCGGAATACACGTGAACAGATAGGCAAAGGACTCAGACTGCGGAAGCGATTTTGCAGGTGCCGCAGCGCGATCGTGTTGCTTCGAACACACAATCTAAGTGAATGTATATTACATGGAACTAACGCCGTCGCAAAGACCTGCCCGATTTCCATCGCACCCAGTTTTAGCCTGGAATATCGCTGGTGCCCG
>NW_024015791.1:0-2782 GCF_000499745.2 Eimeria mitis
TATCTCATCCGGCTGGATGATCGTAATGAACCCATTGATGTAGCGTGTTTCCGAAGCGTTTTATCGCTCATAGTTGATCCTGGCGTGAGGGTGACCGGCCCCCCAACAAATGGTCCTCAGGTGCATCCAGTTTTCAGGCCTTTGCCCAGTGCTCGCGGGCTTGGCGTGGCGATAGAGTTGACGGTTGGCATTTGGTGGTAGAAATCATACACATCTTTGCGGATAATTTTGGGTGGCTGGCATCGGCAGCATTCGTTGCTTGTAGAATTTGGATTGTTCTCCACTACGGAGTGCTGGTGGAGCTGTAAAGTATCGATAGTGCTGGGCAAGGCTTGGTACAGCATGTGCGTTTTGTGTTGCAGACCGGAATACTGGATGGATTGAGACGACAGAATAAATAGCCAGTGCCACTGCAGAAGTGGAAATGTTCTATGCTAACGAATGAGGGAGAATGCCTAATCTGGTGAAGCCGGCTGAGCCGTGCTCGGGCAGTCAGTTGATTTGTATGGGGGGGGTGATGGGTGGTAAGAGACCGCAAGCAAATGCAACGCATATATTCGGTTCGAGTGTGGGTCACATGCGTCGGGATGGGTGTGCGAAGGACCCTGCGTATCCCGTGCTTTCGAAGGATTTGATGTGTTGCTAAATTTCATCTACATGTTTCTCACTATTTTCAGCTATTTGCCGTACTAACCTTTTTCAGGAGACGAGTACGGCACATTGATGGCCGGGACTATGTTGGCTGAGTGCTGCCGCGGCAAAGGAGCGGTATATCGGAATGACAGCCCAAAATGGTGATGCTTTTTCAGTGCTTAAGTCGATGACCAACTACGTTGAGTAGTGTGGAGGTTTACACTTGACAAGGGGAAATGGCTAACACGAGCTTGCTGAACTAAGTTGGTCTGTACCCGGTAGTTTTGAAACAGGGTGTACGTTTGTGACCTACGGCTGTTGCAGGTCTCAGTAGACTGTTGAAGTGTCCCAATCGTTATTAGTGTGGATTATCTGTGCGTACTAGCTTTTGCGATGCTGCAGATGAGCGCTCTGCCTCAACTGGCTCAGGCTAACGTTTGCAGGCGGCATTGTGGATTGCGCCTGCACAAACAATGGCAAGCCACAAGGTGAGGAAATTCTCTGCGCTCGTGTTGCCCCATCGTAAGGGCTATCAAACTGCATGCAGATGCGCGCTCGTGGTTGAGCCTGAGAGTAACACTATGTGAAGGTTTACGTCCCACGTCCCTCGCTGGCCACGGATTTCGGTGAAACGACGGCACTTGCCNTTGCCGATACCCAGTAGTCGCCCGGTGGCTGCATCTGTTTACAGCCGTTGATTTCGAAGCGTAATCAGGAGCCTTTGGGAGAAGCGTCATAATGACTGGATGCATTGTACAGCACGTGGCTGGGGGCAAAACTTTAGCAAGTGAGTTACTGGTGTAGGAGATATGCAGCCGTATAGGAGAAGCCTCGACAGTCAGTGTGTCAGGATGGCGATGCAAAGCAATGACAACTGTATGAGCAGTAGCACTGCAGACAACTTGGAATATGGATTTCAGGAGGAATATTTTTGCTTCTGCAACAGCACCCGGTGGCGTCGCTTTGATGCTTTATCAGGGGGCTCGGATCGGATATTCTGAGACGCAGATGCTTGACAGCTGAGTTATGAGGGTTGGCGTGACGTAGCACTACAAACGTAGAACATTTTAGCGTTGCACGCACACACCCCAAAATGTTCTATATCGTTTATACGTTGACAGCGTAGGTTGTTTTTCGCTTGTCGTTGCGTTCTCTCTCTGCAGTGACTGCGCAAAACATATGTTTGGAAGGTGGCAGCGCATTGTTGTGTAATGCGTTGTGTTTCCCAGTCATCATTATAGTTCACAATTGTCTGGGGGCGTTTGGAGCATAGAGAAACATAAGAGAAGTGGCTACTTGTTCTTGGTTGGAATCCTTGGATATTCGATGAACAAGTCAACGCCGTGCTTGCTGCGTTCTGGACANTGATTGCGGTCACCGCACACATTGACAGATACGCGTTTTGGCGCGTATCAGACAGATGGATGCTGAAGCATTGTAGGGCAGGGTTTCATACACGGGTTGTAGTTTACGATGTTGTAGTTAGTGCGTAGCTTGCGCATGAATCAGACAATTGCGATTAGTATATCGCGGAAGGTGGCATCCGACAGTTACACTGTGCAGTAGCGAGACGGTCATAAGGGTACTGGCAATGTAGAAAATGCGCAATACGCTTTTCTGGGTGGGGGTGTAGAATTGTTGGGGATGTGGGTTGTATATGCGTACTGTTGAACCTAGCCTAGTACTCCGTCGAGGATTGAGCGAATTCACCAATAGCTATGACAAACACCGCGACTCCTTGTAAATGCATGCCTAATTACACTCGTTCCGCACATCTAGGTTAAGGCGAGCATAAGGAGGTAACTGGCTGCGATTCGGTTCAGCGTGGTTGGCTTAGTGACATCGTAGAGCAATTTAGGGCATACGACATTGAAAGCAACGCCAACATTGCCCTTATCGTAACCATGGACTACGTGTGTCGTCTTTGACAGATTGCGGGGCCCGGATATACAAAATAAAGCCTGAACTGGTTAATGAATTCCATGTCATGCTGAGTTGAGCAGGATCTCGCATCTGCCTTGCTGAAGAAGGTGCGTTTATGGTTACGAGTTCTTAACGATGTGCGGAACAGCTTCATCCATATTAGCAAAAGGCTTTGTTAAAGACGTTATATATCGGCCGTGTCATGGCATCGCGTTTCTATCCATAA
>NW_024015792.1:0-2779 GCF_000499745.2 Eimeria mitis
CCACCGACGAAGTGATAATGTAGCCTAAAGATGTGCTCAAAACCAGCCAGGCATCGCACAGCAAATCCTTTCGCATACGAATGCAAACTCAAGTATCAACGATACAAAAACACGCCAACACATGTGTTGGCTAGGCTGGACGTCTTTAGAGGGCCCAGCTCTTCCTTCGAATTCCGTGCTTACAATGCAGTACACAGCCAGCGCTCTAGGCAGGGTCCATTCGTACATAATTCCACCGAATACATTTTACCACTGCCGACAAGACAGGGCTGAAGCGCACGACCCCGTGCCTGAAAAAGCAAGTACTGTTCTACACCGCGCAGCTCAAACCAATTCTAGACGTGTTCCTGTCAAAGCTTCAACTCTGCATCGCACGGGCACAGAATCGAAGGAGCTGAACGCACTGCCTGCAGTCGTACAGCAGAGTAAGCAGATCAGCACACGAGTATCCAGTTCTCCATGAACGCTCCACAATGTCTCGGGCACTCTCGCAACATCAATATGCTTCGATAGGCACAGCACCGGACGCACTGGTCGCGACGCGGGCTAGAAAAAAGCATGAGAGCCAGACGCTTGTGCCAAACAGACCGTATGGCTGAAAGCTCGCCTAGGTACCGCCAAACAACTCCGGCCGAGACATTTAGGCCAGAATCCTGAAGCAGCACATGCCGCATGCTCTCCAGAACATTTCTATGCTCACAAGAACCTTTTTATAGGCCCTCTACGCTCGATCCACTACTAATCAAAACCCGCATCAAAAGCTCCATCGCGTCTCGCGACCAAACAATATGCATTAACGAGCAGTTCCACATTATGTCATGCTTTGTACAGACACGAACGCACTTGCTACCAGCATCCCTAGTCAACCTGCGTATCTTTCTTAGCCTCCCAATGAAGATGGACGCTAGCCGCTAATCAAGATATGAAACCGGCACCTACTAACTACNTTTCTTAGCCTCCCAATGAAGATGGACGCTAGCCGCTAATCAAGATATGAAACCGGCACCTACTAACTACTACTTCCCAACTCCTGGGCTGCCTGTGGCAAGAGCCAATCAAGAGAATGTGGCCCGCCCGAAACGCACTTAGCACAACACACGCATTTACGCACAAAATGAATGAATACAGGCAAGCGGAAAGGCACGCAACCATGTTGATCGGCTTTCTCACAGCCCCCGAACGATCCCTTCGGTCTCCAGCACGCACGCAGGCACGGCTGGACTGCTTCAGTTCAGTTATTCCGGCTGCGACACCGCGCATGCTTAGCGCTTCATGCCAAGTTAACGATGCAACGATGCAGCAAATGTACGGATTAAAGGGCCCTTAGGTGAGCCGGCTTCCTCTCTCCGCATCGCAAGTCCAAGTTCACATTCAAGTCACAACCCCTCTACTCATCCGCCCCAAATCCCATCGCCAGAGGGCAAACGCCCACCCACAAAACCCCACACTGCCAATACGTTTTCTCCCTACACCCAACCCCTCCCGCTGTATGCAGTTACAGACACATTCTAGGAGCGCCGCATCGCCCATACCGCGAGATTCCTACGTTGGTTCCTTGCAGCAACACTTGCCGCACTGTGACCTAATAATCAGCAAACACATCAATCCACGCAGGCCTGTGAAGAGAAACAATCAAAGCCAGTCCACACACACGAATGAACTAAGTCAACACGGTTTTATGACGTGCGGCACGCTAGTTGCACNGCATTCTCGCGTGACAGGCACTCCAGTCCACTCGACTGCCAACAACTCGCCGCACGATTCGCTCGTGCGTGCCTTCCACTGTAATGTGAAAGCGAGACAGCCAACAGTGCTGCACTCACGCATCGCGTGGATATGACGCTTCCACAATTGTTATACTAACAACATGAGATAGGACTCGAGTTTCCTGTAGGCAGATGAATCCAGCAAAAGTGCACACCCAGTCAGATACCCTCACTAGCACTATTGGTTTTCCAATTTCCCCTCAACGTCCAGCTCGTTAACAGGGAACCGGGCGATTTCATGCGGCAATCAGCGAATCCAAGCGCACGCTTACGACGCAGCATTCTAGCGTCGTACATACACCTCAAGCAGCACTGCTGACTGCGTGCAGACTGGAAATAATCGTGCCAGACGTTATTGGAGCGCCGACGCACATCCTGCAAAACGGGATATGCTCACCCAACGCACGTTGCAAGAGGGCATCTGGACCTTCCTAACGGTGGAGTGCGCAAAACTAAGTGTGGACGCTACAAATCAGCAGCTCCCTATTAGACNTGGACCTTCCTAACGGTGGAGTGCGCAAAACTAAGTGTGGACGCTACAAATCAGCAGCTCCCTATTAGACAATGCATGCATGCACTAATGCAGTGCAATCCAGTTATTGGCAGTTGCTGCCACGGCAGGAACACGTCTACACAGTGGAGCCATCCTGTCGCACGGTCACAACATAGCATTGATTGCTAAGCTTCGATCAACATATGTGCATCTTCCCTTCCTTGATGCATTTCTGCCTTACAGTGCTTCGCAGCGCCGAAGTGCGTTGCTGCGCTCAGACATGAAGTGCCTTGGCGCAACCAACAGCTCGATAGACACAAAGAAGCGACCACCTCTCCAACGTCATGCTTTGATATTGTTTCAAGTACCCATCAGGCACCCATCTCGCATCAAATCGCCACTGTCAAGACGGCAATAACTCTGCACCATATGAAAGCACAGAGCAGGATGTGGCCCTCTACGCGCGTCCCGCCTAGACACCTCCCCCTCCAGATGGGTAATGCAAGAAATCGAACATCCG
>NW_024015793.1:0-2778 GCF_000499745.2 Eimeria mitis
CACTCGGAATGCTGGCGCCGAAAGTCACAAGCGAAGAACTGCAAGAAATCAGAAGAAACTCAAATGCATCACTACGAGAAATATGATGAATACACCGGGGCCGCGTAGTAGGAAAGCAGAAGGGAGGAATAAGAGATCAAACTAACTCGATATGCCCCAGGGAGAGCTATTAGTGAGAGCAACAAGAATAAATCAGCACGCTTGAGGCGCCTACCGCATCCCTGCTCACATAGAAGGGCTCGTAGGGTTATCTGGAGACCGTCCATATATGACTGTTGCAATATAAACAACAAGCTCGATGACAGCGAAAATGAAGACGCAGTGCTTAGCGCTGAATTTCGGCAGCAGGCACTCCATGAGACTCCGTCCCGAAGGAGCGGCATCCCCAGAAGGGAAGGGAAGAGATGATAAGCCAACCCCGTAGGCCTGTGAATCCCCCTGCGCAGCTTTGTCCTGTCTCTCTAGATCTGCTAAAGTATGAATACGCGCCATTTTCACTGTCTCGCTTCTTCTAGGAACCACAACACACACGGCAGCTGTGTCAGGTGTAAGGACAGAGGAAAAGGAACTAAGTGATTTCTTGCACTATTCAAAAGAAGCATGGAGTTGAGTCTTAAAGAAGCGAAAACCCAGCTGCGACAGTTGCGTAGGCTGAGGCTCTGCTGCTACGATGCAGTGACGCCGAACCTCTCGCCGATATGCTCTGTCCGGAGCTGCGATTTTAAGACCCAATGTTACCAAAAGGAAGGAATAGAGTCATTAAAGACGTTGTTTAAGAATATCGAGCGAAAATGATGGCCATAAGTGGGTGGTTGCTGGTCACAGACACAGAGGGACACAGCTCAGGGAAGACGTCTGTCTGCGCATCATCCCTGAAGGTTACAGTGCATAATATTAAATCTACTTCGTCAGCTGCAGCAGCAATCACCCCTTCTTTCCGAAATGGAAGGACAGAGAAACGCGTTCGAAGGCCCCACGACCGCTGGCTGACCGCATGCTGCTGGTGGTATTCGGTGAAATGTGATAAAACGAGTTAAATACCCCAAATTAAAGTGATGAACAGAAATAATGGACAATTGCGCATCTTGGCTTTGTCCATATGCACAGAGTTCCTGCGTTTTCTCTCAATCATGGCGCATAGGCGTCACGATCACATCCGCGCATTATCCTTGAACCGTCCGTAATCCGGTTAACCGCCGGCTACGAATGTTAAATTTAATTAGTGTTCTCAATGCATTCTCACACCTTATCATTCTGTCGTATTTGTTCGTGTATTCGCCTTCTAGTGGCGTAGCTTCCCCTGTCCCTCACCATTGCAGAGCACGTAGGAAAGGACGGACCCACACCTACATCCGCAATGGACCACAACTGCTTGCTTTCAAGGAAAAAAATGCACACCACTACACCTAATTGGTCACTGGTATATCTTCAGCTTCACCGAAATATATGCACACCACAACACCTAATTGGTCGCTGGTATATCTTCAGATGCAGAACGACCTAGTGCCGCCTGAAATATTCATATACCGAATATCGACCCGAAGGGCTTCTTTAGTAAGCGAATTGGTATATTTGCCCTAGTTAATGTGCAAGTGGCAACTGCCGAAAAAAAAAAAGCTAATTTATTGTTTTAGTGTCAGAGAGAGCGATAGCATCCCGCCCGTCGCCCGCAAGGCTTTCCTTCCGTACGGGCTACTGGACAAACAAGCGCCCCAAATCACACATAGAAGTCCTATTTCTACTTCCGTTTGCGTTGCCCTACATTCTCCAGTCGCTGCTACGGCCGTCTTTGGACGCCAGCTGGGGCATTGTGCGTTCCAGTGACTTGCTCGCAAGATCCCAAGTCTTCCAAATTGTCTCAACTGAAGTCTAAACCGGAAATCAGGAAGGCACCTAGGAGTCGGCCCACTCCCTCCGTGTTCAACAGGTCTAGACCAAGGGCGTCGAGCCTCTTATCAACTTGTCTTAGTTTGCATCAAGACACCAGAGCTCAAAATGTATATCTAGTCCGCCTCGTCGCTGGATTTCTGAAGTAAGCGCAGGCTCTTGCTAGGATCTGCAGAATCTGGGGAGAAAAGAGCTGCTCCTACGCCAGCCGCTGATGCTCCGTGTTGTTCTCGTATCCCTCTTTCTGGCTCTCCTACTGGCATGCCTATGGGTGGAGTCCGAGGCATTTCGTCCCCCGAACGTCCCCGTCGGGAAAACTCAGGCTGCATGCCATGCCACGTCGAGCTCCCGGCTGCAGCTAGAGGATGATCAGTCATACCAGGCTCCAAATGAGGTCGTTCCGCTGGTGGTACTCCGGGAAAGTGCCATACAGTGGAGAGGCCGGGAAAGCCAAAGGGGCCGTGGTCATATTGGTGAGCGCCTCGTTCCGCCGGACGATAAGTTCCCCACAACTCTACAGGGTACGCGGGCTGCGAAGGAAAGACATGTGTGTGCGGACTCCAGAATCCCCGATGTTCTGGGTCGCTTCGCGATACCCCGTCGTCTTGGCCTAGTTCAGCTCCCTCTTCGTGACCACCGGTCCAGAATTGAGGATGTCTTGCTAGTTGCCTTTGTGGCATTCGTGGTGTTTGAGAGTGTACATTTGCATCAAATGCCCAAACACGCCTTGTGAAATCCGCACTTCCTGCAGATGAAGGGATGAACACCTGAGGCGGTGAGGCGGGAGACGGCCCGAAACGCTCGGCAGTTGTTGTCAACTCGGGCGTCCAAAACCTGGCAGACACTTCTGCTGAATCTGGTTTTGCCGATTGTCCTGAAAAGGTCATGGGT
>NW_024015794.1:0-2773 GCF_000499745.2 Eimeria mitis
GCTTGTTCGGGGGTGGTGAGGAATCTGCAATGATAACGGAGGTGAACATGTCGCATTGTCGCGTCTGTGGTAGCATTTGCAGGGGAAGGTGATGCAGGGCAGCCTGTTTCTTTTTGACTGACGGTACTGGCATTATGCCTTCTGCTGCGAGGGGAGCAGCCTAGCTGCGCAACAAGTAACGAAATGTGCAAGCGCCAATGTTTGTGCTAGGCAGTACGCACGCATTTGGCCGTTCGCGGCTAACGATAAGGTAGTGGTGAGAGATGGCCGCGGATGTGGCAGTGCTCTGCAGCATCTGTTCTGCGTGCCTAGCGCACTTGGTTGTGGTCGCATCCACCTTAGCTGACTGTTGGCGTCGTGCGTTGATTACATCCCGCGCTTCATACATACGTGCATCATGGCAGTGGGTCTTCGACACATGACATAATCCCACTTGATGGCAAATGTTTGGTGCCGGGGTGCTTTGTAGAACTTGACACCACGCCCAAAATACCATGTTGCGTCCTGAATGTCTCTTGGTTCTGCATTGTTTTGCAACGTTTGTGCGCATACAGGCTGCTGTGTGCGAATACCATTGCTGAGGCACTACTCAACATCATTGGAAACCGTAGCCTCTCACATTCCACTTGTTTTTTGTAATGCGCCGGTTATTGCTTTGAAACACTTTAGAGCCGCAGCATGTTCGATTCTTGACATATGCATGCATCTGGGAATTGCCGCGAGTAAAGACTCCAAGCAAAATCGCTAGTCAGTCACTGTTGTTTCGGTGTTTCGCCTGGTGTCTTGCTACGTGCCGAGCATGGTTTGGTAGAAAAGCGTGTGCTGTAACGCTGTTCCGAGATGCAACGCAACTTGCGATAGGCCGCGGCGTGTGTTTCTTGCGTTTTGCATGTTAGTATAGCTGGAGGTGCTACCAATGAGCATTGGCGTAAATGAGGTTTCTGGCATCTTGACATGCCACAGTCTGCAATAACTGCGACCACGAATGTGAGCAGGCTAGCACATGGAGCGTGCGCGTGTAGATAGTGAGCAAATCGGACGTCCATATGCAAAGTCAGCTGTGATGTTCGATATAGTCCGAACACTCGTACGAATGGAGCACGTGCTGGAAAGCGTTAGTGACGACTGCTGAGCTTGGTGGCGCGCAGCATGTTTCGCCGATTTTGTCTTCCCAGTGAGCTTGCAGTAATGAATACGGTGTGGATACTCCGACTGGTTCGCCGGCGTGTCCGTCCTCGCGACTAGGCAGCAACAGATCCGGCGATATGCTTGAGGACGCAGACAGCTTTTCGACTAAGCGGGTTTGAGTTTGTCAGCATAACTTAATCGTTACAGGCTTTTGAGAAAACCGACACTAACTTTGTTTTGCACACAGCAAGCAGGTAGTGCATGTTTTCCCTAGCGACGGCTGTGCAAGAATGCGTGTGCGGGGGTATTCGAGACAGGAATTTTAAGATCAGTTTCATAAAGACGCGCTGACGGTTATCGTCAAAACAAACAATTACGCCTATTGAAGAAGCAGGATATGATATTATGGCATGTGTCGTTTGAACATGGGCTGGCCAGAGCGGGAAAATGCCTTCTCAGAATCTGGTAGGTTGCTTTGTCTACGGATGCGGGGCATCGTCTGCTTCGCCAGTTGTGAATTGTTGCCGTGCGTATTACGGGGTTTTCGGCATATGTAACTTATGCCATTATTATAGGGGTGACGGCTTAGCGGAAGCTCTGGCCGTGATACGCCTTTCGTTTTCTTCGATAGCATCTAGAGGTCTGTATAGCCGTCTGTGGAGCATGTCTAACCACCGTGTACGGCATTGGTTGCCGTATATTGGTTGGTGTGTAGCATCGTCGTTCGCTACCCCTCCTGGGGAATGTCTTATGGCGTAGTTGATGTTTAACAACTGAAGGCGGCTCCGTGACGCTAGGATTTGCTGTACGCCATGAGGATCGTCAGACGATGGCAATCGGGGAAGGTGTATTGTGCGTTTGAGGAGAGCGTTAGACTTCTACTTGCGTTCTATATAGTTTCCAATAAAACGCATGCTCCATACTGCTGCACCAACAGTTTTTAATGGGTACGTGCCGCTTGTTTATGCGAACGCATTGAATGCCCTTTGCCGGTTGTAAGCATTCATTAAAGCGGTTTCCACACGTTTGCCTGACATTGGTTATGCCGATGCATGCCATTTCATGAAGCGCATTGATGAGGCAGCTTAGTTAGACGGCAAGTAGTTGGTGATATGAGCGATACAATGCTTTTACCAGTCCCGCTGAAGGCTGAAAGTAGGAAAATGTGGACGTCTGTTCAGATGCATGTACGCGACGCAGACTAAAGCACCAGAATAAGGTTTAACACTCTTTCGCTGCTGGCGCTAGCTTCCTTGTTCTCCATGAACGTTTAACCCCCTTTTATGCTTTGTTTACTCTCACTGTCGTGTACACTAGCAACATAGGTATCATGGAAAGTGGCTGGCTGGATCTAGCAAGCTTGCATATACCTGTTGGAACGCAGTATTGTGTCATTCCTACAGCACGCCGTACATCCTGCACCTCTTCCCGTCTCTAACCTGCGTAACGTGCTACAACGGGTTGGGCACAGGCGAAAACAGACATCTCATGCGGAACATTATTGCGGCGAAGATATTTGTTCGCTGTCATTTAGGGTGCACTTTCTTCGCAAGGCATGCAGATCCAGAGTACTGAAAATTCGTGATGTCCACGTGCTGCTGGGTGTTGCCGCGGATGACTGCGCATCACTCAACGCAAAGTCTAC
>NW_024015795.1:0-2773 GCF_000499745.2 Eimeria mitis
TTACAGATCCCAGTTCATCCGGAGGACTGGCAGCAGACGGCGTTCCACATCCCCACCCGCAAGCTGGAGTACACCTGTATGCCCTTTGGACTCGTGAATGCAGCTAACGAACTGCTGTGGCGGGTCGATCACGACTTCTTCGGGCCAATCACTGATGTGTGGATGGTAATATGTGGTTGATGTGTTTGTGTTTAGCTGAAATCTGCAGGAGCACTTGCTGTACCTCCGGCGGGCGCTGCAACTACTACGCGAAAACCAATGGTTCGTGAAAACTTAGAAGTGTTCGTGTTTCATGCGAACCAACAGCTTTTTAGGGCTTCGCGTCTCTGTAGAAGGGGTTGAACCAGATCCGGCTAAGATTGAGGCGATTCAGAGGTGGTTGCTGCCGCTGTATAAGGGAGCAGATGTTCAGAAGTTGGTGGGCCTCGTCTCATACTACCGCAATATCATTTCTGGATTCGTTCGCATTGCTGTCTATGTGAAGCTGGCAGACGACTCATCGGACCACTGACGCCATCCCTAGTGCTCTCTCTCCCTGATTCTGATAAACCCTTTTTCCTCACGACCGATGCCAGTGAGACGGCAGTTTGGATTATGCTCTCACAACAGGCTAACGGCTCGAACAAACATGAAATAATTGCCTGCTACTCACATCGTTTCATAGAGGGGGAGCAAAAGTATCCGGGACGGGAGAATGAGCACTACACGAACTGCTGGAGTGTAAAAGAGTGTCAACATTACCTCTATAGTCCAAAACGATCATCAATCCCTGACACACCTGAGGAAGACTTTCCAAGACTACGATCACGAAGAAGTTGTTCGGTGTTTCTCCCGTCTCACGCAGTACGACTCCACTGTCAAGCATATCAAGGCTGTCACCAACTTGGTCGCTGAGGCACTCACTAGATGCCGTACACGTCAGGCACAAAGGTCCGCGATTGCACTTGTCTGTGATGGTTTTTTATCTCCGAATTGCGTTCTTCTTATTCCGTAGATACTCTTTCGGCTGCGGTCTTTCCTAACGTCAGCAATGGGTGACGGGTCAAGCACTACAGCATCGATGGCTACCTTCTGGGGTGCCAAACAAAGCGGGGAGTTTGCTGATTGTACGTTCCAGCTTCGCTTCGCGCTGACGCCTTGGGCAAAATGCATGGTCATGCTTATGTGGGTCATAGTGGGATCAATACTACGGTGGAGCGTGTTGCCAGGTCCTATGGGTGTATGGGTGGCCAGGGATGCGCCCCTCAGTTAAGCAATATGTCCTGTCTTGTCCGGACTGCGAACAGCAAAGGCCGCGGAACACCCTGTAACTGGGACTCCTGCAGAGCATTCCGATCGCCGAAAGGATGTGGACGGGCATCCCAACGGATTTCAGAGCAGGCTTACCATCGGTCCGAGCCCATTATAGTATCTATGCCGTTCTGAATCGGCTTAACAAATACGCTCATTCTATTCCCTCCTCGGGCACGGTCACAGCAGAAGGTGTGGCTCAGTTTTTCATTAACCATGTGTGGAAGCTCCACCGCTTCGCAAGAATCATCGTTACCGACAGGGATCCAAACTTCCCTCCCTCTGGTGCAGCCTCATGCAACGGCTCAGCATTGACCGCAGCATGCCCACCGCCAACTATCTGGAGGCAGACGCTCGGACTGAACGAACTAACCGCATAATGGTGCATTATTTGTGACTTTACACCCAACAGAAGTCAGCTAACTGGCTAAATGCTATTGCTTGTGGAGAATGGGTTTACAATACTAGAGTGCACTCGTCAACTCGTTTCTCCCCGGCACCCCGCTGTGCGCTTCCCTACCCTTCTCAGGGGCCTCAGGGGCCTCCCCTCCGCTGCCTAGCCCTCATCCCTTACCCGTCTCCTCCCCAGCACTCCTGGAGGAGGTGGGGCTTTCTCCCCCTTTCCATATTTACCCTTGTGCTTCATTTGCTTGTTCACCCGCTGTCAGCATTCTAGCTTTCAGCAGTCTAGGCGACGAGAACGCGGCGAGGTGACTGCCGTTCCCGCCTCTGTCGCAGCAGGACCGGCAACACCCGCCGCAGCAACAGTAGCCTGGGGAGTCCCCCAACAGGCTGCCGATTGGGAGTTCTCCGCCTATTATCTCCCACAAGTTATCGGTGCATACGGCCAACAGCTCGTACTTACGATTAGGAGCACCACTCGCAGGAGGACGGGCAGCGGGAAGCACAGCGCCAGCAACAGCGACAGCACCACCGGAAACAGCAGATGACGGCCCAAAGCTGATGTCTTGCCCTTAATCGGGGTATCTGAACACGCTGGCGCCTGCCTTTCGCCGGATGGCAGAAAGTAGCACGCTCTGCCTACTGGAAACATACGAGCCGTCACTTGGCTTGGTAGATTGCATGTAAGCTAATATAAACGCTTTATCAGTGTACTCAGAGGTAACACATACCATCAATAAAGCTGCGTTGAAGTTTCCTCCTGCACGCGCGTGAGGCTGGCTGGTATCACCACCTGCAGCGAAGTGCGCTGCAAACCCACTTCAGGCCGCCTCCTCCCCTCAGCAGCCAGGCCCTGAGCTCAACGCTCAGGAAGCTTGGGGCGGGCGAAAGATGACTTAGGAAACTCTTACTTTGAGCCTTATCTACACAGAAGCTTGTTCCTGTACTTGGTTAAGGCCATGGAGCAAGCGTTATTCCCATTGCCTCGTGCTGCTGTGCGCAGGGCACCGGGAGATTGGGGGGAGGTCAGCGGCTTTTTGGAACTCGTACCTTAAGCCTTTTCACTGTGTCGCGGCTCATG
>NW_024015796.1:0-2771 GCF_000499745.2 Eimeria mitis
TATATATATATATATATATATATATATGTTTTCAGCTAGACCCTACTGGGTTGCTGTCTCGTGACTTCATTCGTTTTACGCCTGACCCGCGAATGCTGCACAGTTTATTGAGTGCTCAGAAAACAAAGGATTTGTTGTTTTCTCTAAAAGGTGAATATACACCCCAAACGCAACATAAACACCCTTTCTTTCTCCTCCTTCTTGCAATACTAATAAAAAAAAAAAAGAAAATAAGCAAAAAAAAATAAACAAATTCGAGTTGAAACAACTTTAGGTGTTTTTTTCATTGATGTGCTGTACTGTTTCTCTCTATATTCATATTCAGTTTCGTTGGTTTTTTGTTTATGTCTCTATTCTATATATGTTTCTCAACTCTTTTACGGTGTAGCTACAGCTTATTCTGTATGTTGCTGCGTCTTCTTCTCATCTTTTCTTCTTTTTGTTTCTCAGAATTTCACGATAACTTTTTGGGAGATTTCTACACTACTCTTTCTGAAGACGCATTCTTGTAAACAGTGTGTCATCTGTTTCACCAAACACTGCAGCAGCAGCAGCAGCAGCAGCAGCTGCTGCTGCTGCTGCTACTGGTGCAGCAGCAGCAGCAGCAGCAGCAGCAGCACGTGCTGCTGCTGCTGCTGCTGCTTTTGTTGAGGAGCACACGTGTAGTGTGAGCCTGGTGGGTGGCTACCAACGCAGGCGAGCGAAGCCGACAGGCAAAAGCAAATGATGCAATGCAAACGCACGATATTCAGTTGGCTTTTTCTTTGCCTTTGCGGGTGTATATACACCGCGAAACACATGCAGTAGACAGAAGAAAATTAAAAAGAAAACAAAACGAACACAAGGCAGAAAGAAACGCCGGGCGCTCGGGTCCGTGTTCCACTGTCTATAGAGTTCAACTTTACGCTCTGAAACTGCAAATAAATAATACTGTTTAAAACTCACAGTAAATAAGAAATATAGAAATTAAAATAAATAAAGTTTACAACTGAAATATAAATTATTTAGATTCTCTAGAGAGGAAGCAGAAACGAATCCGTGAGCGTTCCTTCTGCTCGCTTTCCCGCTTCTCTGCTGGCGCCTATTTCAGGCGCTCAATGAACCGAAAAAGGAAAAAAAACAAAAAACTTTTAAAAACATTTAAATTTTAATCGATAAATTTCTTTATTTCTCCCGTTTCTGCCTCTCAGGAGGCTAGGCGCCGCTGGTCTGGGGGGAGCCTAAACCACAGGTCACCTATCGCAGCTGCGCGCAGCAGTTCATGTTGGTGTTGTTGCGCGAGAAACCAGAGGAAATAAAGAGTAAAATTTGTGTTTTTTCTGTTTTATAAAGGTATTTATGCATATTTATTCTTTTTAATCCGAGGTTTAGACAGGATTCCTCTTTTTTTCGGTCAAAATGCTTCGCTTTCTCTTTTTTCTCGTTGCAGGTTTCAGCATCACCCACGCCGCACGGGCGGGTCGAGCTCAGCTTTCCGTTTCTCCTGCTGACGATGCAGAACAAGAAATAAGCCCCCGTTTCTTTCTAGCTTTAGACACCATCGCGTACAAATTTTTTCTCGATAAAGAAGACGAAGCCATGGTGGAGCGGTCCTGAGCACTGCGCCGCCCCTCTCTCTCTACCACCTCCTCAGCAGCTGAACAGCAGCAATGGAGAACCGAGAAGAAACCCAGTTTATAAAGTGACCCTGTACAAGAAAAAGTTTACGCAGGAGCTGTTGCTCTCCCCTTCGTGTGCAGAAACCGCTGCATGTACACCGTACACACACATACACGCTCACAGGCATATCCAATGCAGGTTATAGATGTAGATGCTCTATAGCACCACAGGTACATATCATCATGCCCCCAAGACGACTTGAAGGGTTTGTATGTATCCAGGGCCCCACCAGGTAGCTGCTGCTGCCTGCAAAAGTGCAGCAGCAGCAGCAGCAGCTGATCACTCTGCTGCTGAGAAGCTGAACAGGTTTATCTCTTGCAGGTCCCCTGCTGTGTTTGAGTAAACTCAAACAAATACATCTTTTATGCAGTCTTAGCGTCGCTCGTTAACTCTACGTATTCAGGTGTATACACCCAGCAGCAAATATATTGCAGCAGCAGATACACCGCAGCAGCAGCAGCACGTACACCCCAGAAGCAGCAGCAAACAAGCGTGCTAGCTCACTGTGAGATACCTAGCAAGCTAGATAGTCAACTAGCTAGCTAGCTAGCTAGATAGCTAGCTAGCTAACTAGCCAGCTAGATAGAGGCGTCTGTTCCCGTTGTGTACAACTGAAAATAACTATAATAAAAAATAATAAATAATAAATAATAAATAATAATAAATAATAAATAATAATAAATAATAATAAATAATAATAAATAATAATAAATAATAATAAAAAATAATAATAACAATGTTACTGTTACTGCTGAGAATAAGCAAGAAAATCCTAAAATATTATAAGCTACAAAAACTAACGCTATTCTTGCTGCCACTAATGAGAGAAATAAAGAAAAAACAACAAAAATAAAATAAAATAATAAAATAATAAAATAATAAAATAATAAAATAATAAAATAATAATGAGTTGAATATAAAGACTGCAAATGTTGTCGCAGAGCCAAGAAAGGCAACAAGAAGATTTGTTCTTCTTCTTTATTCTTTTTCTTTCTTTTTCTGTTTTCTCTTTTTCTTTTATTTCTTTTTATTTTTATTTTTTTGCTGCTGCTGCTGCTGCTGCTGCTGCCAGCGCGTGAGCGTCTTGTTAGATATAAATGTAAGCACGTATA
>NW_024015797.1:0-2767 GCF_000499745.2 Eimeria mitis
TTTGTTTCATCGGGGCTACCACCAAACATTCTCCGTCTCCTTCATGCATCTCTTCTCTCTCCTCTTCTTCTTTTTCTCTTTCTCTATCTTCTTTTTCTTTTTCTTTTTCTCTTTCTTTATATTCTTTTTCTTTTTCTTTTTCTTTTTCTCTTTCTTTATCTTCTTCTTCTTCTGAATTTGTGACAGCCGCGTAATCAATGTTTCTCTCTTTTGTCTTTTTTTTCTTTTTCCTTTTCTTCTCTGCTGCTGCTGCTGCAGCAGCAGCAGCAGCAGCTGCTGCTGCTGCTGCTTCCGTGTGCAGTGGCTTCTCCTCCTCCTCCAGCCCCTCATCTGGGGCCTCCTCTTCCTCCTGTTCACTTTCTGTCATTCCTGCTGCTGCTGCTGCTGCTGCTGCTGCTGCAGTCTCATCCGCAGCAGTTGCTGCTGGAGTCTTCGCAGCAGCTTCTGCTGCTGCTGTGTTTGTTGTATTTTGTTCTGCATCCATCAGCTGCGCCTGTTGTGCATGCGTGAAGGGTGTAGCTAGCAGTGCTGCANCAGCAGCAGCAGCAGCAGCAGCACCAGCAGCAGCAGCAGCAAACAGCAGCTCAGTATCTTCTGCTGCATCCCCACCCCCCTCATTCAGGAAACGGGGGCAGCCCCGGGGTGGGGCGTTAAGAGGAGAGGCCCTGACCTCTGCTAGTCTAGCTTTGACTCTTTGTAGTTCTTTTGCTGCAGCATTTCTTCTTTTTCTTTTTATTTTTTTTTTAATTTTATCTTCTGTCCATCCTTTTTTTTCTGCTTTTGCATGCACTCGCGTCTGTATCTCCTGCTGTACATACACCGGGAGAACCCCCCGCAGCAGCTTAGCTGCGTCTTTCCTTCTTGTTGCATTCAGTCTATCTTCGTGCTGCTGCAGCAGCCTGGGTATTGCTGCTTCTAGCTGCAAGCCCTCTTCTCTTAACATAGTTCCTGCTGCTTCTTTCACAACACTCTGCTGCAGCGATGCAGGAACAAAAGGAAGAATATCTAACCACTCAATACCCCTGAGGCCTGGTGGCAGCAGCTGACCCTGCAGCAGCAACCTGCCTAGACACCTCAGCACGTGCCGCAGCACCACAGGACGAGGGTTTGTATCCATACGCTGCTGCAGCTGCTGCGGCAGCAGCAGCAGGTTATACACCTGACGAAGCTTACCGTGTGATCGTCTGGGGAACCTCTCCTCCTGAATACGTTGCCAGGGTATACCAAACGCCGGCAGCTCTTCTCCTGTCTTTTGCTGCACCTCCTGCAGCAGCAGCATGCGCTCCTCTTCACTCATATTACTGTTAATACCATCATCCTCACCTGCTGCTGCTGCTGCTGCTGTTGCTGCTGTTGCTGTTGCTGCAGTAGTTTCGTTGGTTTCGCTTTCCTTGGCTGCTGCTGCTGCTGGTTTATCCTCTATTGCCTGCAGCTGTTCGTGCTGCAGTTGCAGCTGCTGCTGCAGCTGCTGCTGCAGCTCAGCAAGTCTAGGCTGCAGTGTACGCCATCTATCACAGACATCTGCGGGTCTTCTGTTTAGAATACCCCCTATCTTAACCCACCTGCCTCTGAATGAAGAAGGTATACGCGCCGCCAGCTGCAGCAGCTGCTGCGTTTCCTCTTCTCCCCAGGGGCCCCTCTTGACCCCGCCTGCAATGCGGCGACGTATATATCCATAAACAGAAACAAAGGGGCGGTCAGGGAGACAACGAGCTATAGCTTGGAATTTGCCTGTGTTTCTCTTTCCTGTATTTCCCGTTAAACTCTTAACTGCTTCTTCGAGAGAACTGAAACCTTCTCGCTCTGTATACTGCTCAAGAGCCTCCTCAATGATCAAACGTTCTTCAGCTGTGAAGGGGCCCTTTCTATAGCTGATGCCGCTCCGTGCATGCAAACGCCATAAACCTGTTGCACCCGGACCCGCCAGACCCAGCAACTGCAGCTGATTAGAAGAAAATGATTCTTCTCCTTTCGTAACCAACTGAGATGAACCAAAAGGAAGCTGAGATGCCGCCAGAGCCGGTACGTACACCGGAGCTTCCTTTGGGATCAGTACCCGTTCATCTTTTGGGGGCTTTCCACTTGACCATTTTCTCNGTACACCGGAGCTTCCTTTGGGATCAGTACCCGTTCATCTTTTGGGGGCTTTCCACTTGACCATTTTCTCCCTTTTTTTCGCTTTACTTTGCCTCTATTCGACTCATCTTGCAGCGCTGAAGATGAAATTTCTGAAGAAAATGCAGCACAAGTTGCTGTTTCCGTTGCTGCCGCTGATCGCTGCTGATCATCATAAGCGGCATCACTAGCATCACGTTCAACTTTCACGGTGAGCCTCCTCAGCCATTCTTGCGGGGTATCTCCGCAGTTGTTTGCCTCGCTTGGTTCCGAAACCATCGATAAACAAAAACAAAGAGTGAAAAAACACTCAGAAACTGAAAAGGAAACAAATCACCGACGGAAACGAGCGGAAGGCAACGACCGCCAACGCCCGGTAGAAACCCGCGGCATCTCGGGTGTACATGCAGCTACAGCGAGCCAGCTGTAGCCTTTTTATCTGAAGGATTCTCTCCTGTAAAGAGAAAATAATTTAATAATATAAATTTTGGATATTCAGAATGAATCGAGTAGCCATAGAGACGTACAAAGACGGACGATGGTGATATGCAGCCCCACTACTGATGAGCCCCCGTGTGCAACATGAATGCTACTAAAACTGATGAAATAAAAAGCATTTTAATGGTTATTTCAATTAATTTTTACTATAAAG
>NW_024015799.1:0-2756 GCF_000499745.2 Eimeria mitis
GCTTTGCTTGACACTAGAGTGCTAAAGTAACGTTAGCATCCGTCACATGCTGCATCTCAAATTCAGAGGTCCGCCGAGTGATCTATTAAAGAGAGGAACATTCAAGCAATCCACCCGCACCATCTGATTTACCAAATGCTTCCAATGTTAGAAACTTTCTACGCTTGCATCATCCCCTCCCTGGATATCTCGGCTTCGACTTTCTCATATAAAATAAAAAAAAAGAGAAGGAAATGTGCCAAGTCGCACAGAAACATGTAGATTTATTATGCCTAGATAATCGTTTCAGTGCTCAACATTGAACAAGAGCTGCTAGCGACAGACCAAACCGGAGATTTGTCGCACAAATTTTGACCAACGCTGTGTAGTTCAACTTCGCCGGGTGGGCGGAACGTAGCTTTCAGCGCGTTTGACGCACTGCCTGTTCCGGACAGACCTTCAATGTCATATGAGAATTATCGTCCTAACCTATTGAAACACCTTCACATATTGCCAAGTTCAGCGGAGACGGAATTGCATGGGCAGGGGCAGTACAGCTTTGCAGAGGTGCCGTCATCGAGGCTCATGGGGCCGCCTACCCAGACTGGGGAGTCCTTAGTGCAACGTTCACAATATACTAACAAAAGTCACTTGCAAACCTGACAACTCAAGTGCTGGTCTCGAATCTGCTTCTTATGGTTACGAAACGACGGTTTCCGATCTAACACAATGCAATTCGTACGGTGGCAAAGGCAAGCATCGCCTTTTTTGACGTCACGCACGGCACGCTGAGTGCAAGGCTCCGTGTGAAGGCAATAATATGATCGGCACTCTTCCACATTGGTGAACTGCCCTCATCATTCTGCTCCGCTACAAGCAGACGCACGCCCTGTGTTGTCTAGGTCTTCCTTCTGAGACCCTCTCTAATGCATTTGCACAACCCCGAAATCTACATCACAGCTTTGCTAAAGCCAGCCTGGCACGAACGCGTGCCACTACCCTTCTGATCAATCATACGCACTTGCTGAGCCGCTCAACACCCGCGCCTCTCCTGCAGCATACAGTTTAGTGTCGAAGCTCCTTGCCTCCCCTCTGAGATGTTTCACGCGCGCTGCTGTTCAATCAGCCGCAGAGACCCATCCTGCATTACAAGCCAATCCGCACCAGCTTGTACGATGGCAATATAAACTGAAGCATGCTTGCGCGTCAAAACGATATTTTCGACGACACGCCTCATCAAGGCAAGTTGCACTTTGGGGCTGGTCTTCGGCGCCAGTGAATCACGGGCTTGCAATCCGCCATAAACACCTCCTTGTGGGCAATGTCACGAAAATGCACTAAAACATGGTCTCTTTGGGGGCACCACAGCTCTAGTGATCAACGCCGCGAATGCTCCGAGCTGCAAAACCACCGCACGTAAAACGCATCCAACCGGCTTTCCGGCAACACGCTTGAGGACTTGCTACTGATCAGTTTCAGGCAACAAACACCGCAAACATACATCCTTTTTCATGACGCCAGTGACAGAGCAACAACCTTTTGCCTAGCAGAAAGTAAAGATGTGTAGTGGGCTTGCTATAGCCGGCAGTTCGAAACTGGGCCGATCTCACTACACTCATCCACAGTGGCTTGATCAGCTCCATGGTGATGTACACCGAACATCAAGCTGGTCCAAATGATGGGAAATAAACCTGTTGATGTTAATTGACAGCCAGTTCCAGTTTCTGCATACAAAAAGATAGCAAATGCATCGTCAACTTCGTGCATGGGCACGAGTGGCTACAGCGCCTGAAGGCGTATCAGGGAAGACGTTGGTATATTCGTGTTGTACCAACATGGGGGTAAAATTATTAGCAAATTCCTGTCGAAAGGCAAGAATTCTGTAGGCAATTCACCTACCATGGAGGGAGCGCGAACACAGCTATCCCTGATATGGAACATACTCCCTGCGAGGGCCGAGCTCCCTGCTGCCTGCATTGCTCAACTACACGACGAGCTAATAAGGTTCCATGCCAGCTATTGTTTTGAATCCGGAAGTTGTCCAGCAAAAGCTATCATTTCGTAGCGGACACACACCCCGTCCTCTAATGCTCACAGCCTATCAGCAGCACCGCCAAAACAATAGAAGCCGCAATTTCACGGGGTTGCCTTGTCCGGTGCATAGCCTCACAGCGCACAAAACACAAGCCAAACCAGGCTTCGTGCCAAGAAACTACCGGCAGCAATATTCGGCAACCGCTCGTTAACAAGGGCGATGTTTGACAGATGCCCGGCATGCGCAGACGCTAGTACTATGGCTCCTAAGAGCGCGTAACGCCACACACGGTCTCAGAAACCCATGAAAGCAGAGTACGCATAAATCTTCGTTGCACGCAGCAACACGTAGGCGGCTCGGTTGCTAGAGTCATCAGAAGCCTTTCAAGTGATTGTGAAAATGTCCTAATTGACTCGTCCACTCCACCGTCCTACATAATTACATCAATTGGCTACGCAGTGCCGGCGCAGTGCCTGCACGGATGAGAAGCGGTCTGCGACGAATCGTATCCGCCAGCCGCACCATTGTGTAATATCCACGACCAAGAGAACAAAAATGCATAAACAGCGCAGGAAACGTCAGTATAATGTCCAAACGCAGAGCATCTTAAGAGGCGGAGAGACTGTTGAGAAGCAGAGCTGAGGATACTCAGGAATGACGTCCAAACAGCAACCGCCTGTCATTCACTTCGTAGCTATCGAAATGCCGCCCCAGTTGTGAGTTGGTCCAGGCGACGCACAAT
>NW_024015800.1:0-2754 GCF_000499745.2 Eimeria mitis
GCACAGCTTTTGCTGGCTCGTCAGCTGGCTAGAATTTTCTTGTTCGGGGGTGGTGAGGTATCTCCAATGATGACGGAGGTGAGCGTATCGCATTGTCGCGTGTGCATGTGGCATTTGCAGAAGAAGACAAGGCAATACCTGTTTTTCGATAGACGATAGTGGTATAAAATCATCTGCTGCCAAAGGAGTAGCGTGGCGGCGCAAAAAGTAATGAAATACGCCAGCGCTAATGCTTGTGCTAGGCAGTACGCACGGATTTGGCCCTCCGGGACTAACGGCTAGGAAGTGGTAAAATATGAAGGCGGATGGGGCAGTGCTCTGCAGCATCAGCTCTGCGTGCGCACTTGTTCTGGTGGTCGCATTCATCTCAGCTGACTGTGGGCGACGTGCGTTCATTACATCCCGTACTTCATGCATACGTGCACCATAGCAGTAGGTCTGCGAAAAATTGTGCAGTCCAACTTTATTATGAATGTTTGTTGCACGATTGCTTTGTAATGCCATGTTGCGTCATGGATGTCTCTTGGTTCCGCATTATTCTGCAGCATTTGCGAATATACAGGCTGCCGTGTGCAAATACCATTGTCTAGGCGCTCCTGAATATAAGTGGAGATCGCAAAGTTTTAGATTACACCCATTCGTTGGCATTTCGCCGATTGGTGCTTTGAAACCACTTTATAGCCACACGTGGCTATATTCTCAGCATATGCATATTTCCGGGAATTGCCGCTGTTGGAGATTCCACGCAAAGTAGAATTTATTTAACGACCGGTGCTGTTGCGGTGTTTGGCCTGATGTCTTAATGAGTGTTGACCATGGTTTGGTAGCGTGTGCCGTAACGGTATTGCACGATGAAACGCAACTTGTAGTAAGCAGCGGCATGCGTTTCTGTTGCTTTGCACGCGAGCATGGCCCCACGTGCTACCAATGCGCATTGGCGTAAATGAGGTGGCTTATATCTTGGCATGCTACGCTCTGCAATAACTGCGACCATGAAGCTGAGCGAGCCAGCACACGGAGCGCGCTCGTTTAGATAGTGCGCCAATCGGGTGTCCAGATGCAGAGTTAGCAGTGATGTTGGATATAGTGCGAACAGTCTTACGCATGAAGTACGCACTGGAACGCGTTAGTGGCCATTGCTTAGCTTGGTGGCGCACAGCAGGCGTCGCCAGTTCTGTCTTCCCAGTGCTCTCGCAGATATGAATACGGCGTGGCTAGTCCGACTGGCTCGCCGGCGTGCGCGTCCGCACGTTGCCCGGGTGCGACTAAGCAGCAACTGCTCCGGCGATTTAGTTGAGGACGCAGGCAAACTTCCAAATGAGCGGCTTTGATGTTGTCAGCATGCATTAATCCTTACAGGCTACTGAAAAGAAATACACTTCTTTTTGCACACAGTAAGCAGGTAGTGCATGTTTTCCCTACCGTCGGCAGCGTAAGGATGCGGTTGCAGGGGCATTAGAGACAGGCATTTTAAGATCAGGTTCGTAGAAAAGCGCAGACGGCTCTGCTTCACTCAAACAATTACACGCATTACACCTATTGAAGGAGCAGGATACGATATTATGGCATGCATCGTTTGAACACAGGCTGGCCAGAGCGGGAAAAAATATACTCATAATCTGGTTGGTTGCCTTGTCTACGGCTGCAGGGCATCGTATGCTGTGGAATTTCGACGTGCATGTTGATGGGGTTTCGGCATATTCCGCTTGTGCGGATATCATGGGGACGAAGGCTTTGTGGAAGCTCTGGCTGTGATACGCCTTTTGCTTTCTTCGATAGCATGTAGAGGTTTGTATAGCCGTCTGTGGAGCATGCGTAATCCATCTTATACGGCCTCGGTTGGTTTAAAGCATCACCATTCGCTACCTCTCCTGGAGAATGTCTTATGGCGAAGTTGGTGCCTAACAACTGAAGGCGGCTCTGTGACGCGAGGATGTATATACACGACAGTGTCGGTCTCGGATTGATTTGCTGTAGGCCACGAGGATCGTCAGATCATGGCAATCTGGGAAGGTCCATTGTGTGTTTGAGGAGAGCACTGGGCTTCTACTCGCGCTCTAGATAATTTCCAAATAAGCGCATGCCTCATACTGCCGCACTAGCAATTTCTAATGGGCGCGTGTCGCTTGTCTATGCCGACCCATTGAATGCCTGTCGCCCTTTGTGCAAACATTTTCCACACTAGGTTTGCTTGACATTGGTTATGCAGATTCTTTTCATGCCATGCAGGTCTTTGGTGAGGCAGCCTAGTTAGACGGCTTGTTGTTGGTGATATGAGCGACTCAATGCAGCATTACCAGTTCCACTGAAGGCTGAAAGTAGACGAATACGGGGGTCTGTTTAGATGCGCGTGGGGGGCGCATATTAAAGAAGCAGAACAGGATTTTATACACACTTTCCGCCGCTGGCTCTAGCTTCCTTGCGTTTTCTGCTTTTTCCCCATGCGTTTTTAACTCATTTTTGTGCCTTGTGCACTCTGCTTGTCCTGTACACTGCAACACAGACGCCGTGGACAGTGCCCGGCTGGATCTAGCGAGCTTGCACATTTTTGTTTTAGCGCAACATTATCTCATTCCTACAGCACATCGCACTTCCTGCACCTCTTCCCATTTCCAACCTGCGTACCGTGCTACAACGGCTTGCGTACAAGCGGGAACGGACATCTCATGCTGTACATTTTTGCGGCAAACATATTTGTCCGCTGTCATTTTGGCTGCTCTTTCTCAGCAAGGCGTGCAGATCCAGGCTACTGGC
>NW_024015801.1:0-2749 GCF_000499745.2 Eimeria mitis
TAGTTAGTATAAATAGAATGCGGATACTTTCTAGGGTTTAGGGTTTACCCTAAACCCTAAAAAAGGGTTTAGGGTTTACCCTAAACCCTAAAAAAGGGTTTAGGGTTTACCCTAAACCCTAAAAAGTATATATGCTTGAGGGCTACGCTAAACCCTAAAAAAGGGTTTAGGGTTTATGGTTACTCTAAACAATCAAAAAGGATTTAGGGTTTAGGGTTTAGGGTTACGCTAAACCCTAAACCCTAAACCCTTTTTTAGGGTTTGTCTGTAATAAGAGAAAATATAATAGAGACAGAAGGAGACAAAAGGAGACAAACAAAAACACACAAAGAGAGAAAAGGGGAGACAGAAAAAGAAAAAAAGAAAAAAAGAAAAAAAGAAAGGAGACAGAAAAGAAACAAAAGGAGACAGATAGAGAGACAGAAAAGGAGACAGAGAGAGACAGAAAAGAGACAAAAGGAGACAGGAAGAGGATAGAAATCAGAAAAAGAGACAAAAGGAGACAAAAGGAGACAGAAAAGGAGACAAAGGGAGACAGAAAGGAGACAAAAGGAGACAAAAGGAGACAGAAAAAGAGATAAAAGGAGACAAAAGGAGACAGCTAGAGACAAAAAGGAAACAAAAAGGAAGCAGAGACAAAAAGGAGACAAAAAGGAGACAAAGGAGACAAAAAGGAGACAAAAAGGAGACAAAAGGAGACAAAAAGAAGATAAAAAGAAAACAAAACGGAGACAAAAAGGAGACAGAAAAGGAGACAGAGGAGGAGACAAACAGAAGACAAAAAGGAGAGAGAAAGGAGACAGAAAAGGAGACAAAAAGGAGACAAAAAGAGACAAAAAGAGACAAAAAGAGACAAAAGGAGACAGCAGAACTAGAATTTGAATTGTTTCTTTTTTTTTGATTTCGATGCAGCTGCGGAGACACCCCGTAATTCGTCTCCTTTTCTCTTTCTCTCTGTAGCACACAAATATATATTTATTTATTTATTTATTTATTTATTTATTTGTTTGTTTATTTTTATTTTGTTTATCTTTGTTTTATTTATTTATTTTTATTTTTTTTATTTATTTGTTTTTATTTTGTTTATTTATATCTCTGTTTTTTTTTTAGGTTGGGGTGGGAGAAAAAAAAAGACAAAGAAAAGGAGACAAAAAGGAGACAAAAAAGAGACAAAGAAGGAAACAAAAGGAGACAAAAAGGGAGACAAAAAAGGAGACAAAAGGAGACAAAAGGAGACAAAAAAGGAGACAGAAAAGGAAACAAAAGGAGATACAAAAAAGGAGACAAAAAGGAGACAAAAAAGGAGACAAAAGGAGACAAAAGGAGACAACAAAGGAGACAAAAAGGAGACAAGAAGGATACAGAAAAAGAGACAAAAAGGAGACAAAAGGAGACAAAAAAAAGACAAAGAAAGGGAGACAAAAAGGGGGCAGAGAAATAAACAAAAGGAGACAAAAGGAGACAAAAAGGAGACAAAGAAAAGGAGGCAAAAGGAGACAGAGAAAGAAACAAAACGAGACAAAAAGGAGACAGAAAGAGAGACAAAGAAAGAAACAAAATGAAACAATAAAGGAGACAAAAGGAGACAAAAGGAGACAAAAAGGAGACAAAAAGGAGACAAAAAAGAGACAAAAAAGAGACAAAAAAGAGACGAAAAGGAGACAAAAAAGGAGACAAAAAAAAAGACAAAGAAAGGGAGACAAAAAGGAGACAAAATGAAACAAAAAAGGAGACAAAAAGGAGACAAAAAGGAGACAAAAAAGGAGAAAGTTCTTACGGTCTGTGGGGTCTATTTGTCCTGCTGCAGCTTTTGCTTTTGCTGCTGCTTCTTCGTGCTGCCGCAGCTGCTGCCGGATAACATCAGCAGTGAAGGCCCCTTCTTGTTCTGTTTTAAATAAAACACACACACACTCCTGCTGCTGCTGCTGCTGCTGCTGCTGCTGCTGCTGCTGCTGCTGGGGGTGGTGCTGGGGTTGATGGGGTTGGTGCTGCTGCTCGGGTTCGTGCGGCAGCAGCAGCAGCAGAAACGGCAGCAAAAGATGTTGCTGCTGCAGCAATAGCAGCAGCAGCAGCAACAACAGCAACACCAGCAACAACAAAAACAACAACAGCAGCAGCAGCAGCAGCAACAGCAACAGCAGCAACAGCAACAGCAGCAGCAGCAGCAGCAGCAGCAGTTGTATGTTTACCCATTTCATTAGGGTTTAGGGTGAGAGTAACCCCGGTGGGTGTTGCTGCTCCTGCTCTGGCAGCAGCAGCAGCAGCAGCAGCAAGAGGGGTGCTGGCGCCGCTTGCTGCTGCAGCAGCAGCAGCAACAAAAGGAGAAGCAGCACCAGCAACAAAAGGAGAAGCTCTACCACTAAGAAGTCTAGGAGTAGCAATACCAGCAACAGGTGTCTGTACACCTGAATGAACCCCCTGCTGCTGCTGCTGCTGCTGCTGCTGCTGCTGCTGCTGCTGGGTTGCTGCTAGAGCAGCAGCAGGTATTCTATATGTATGCTGCACCCCAAACAGCTGTCCCCTTTGTATTGTTGTTTCTTGGGGAGTAAGTATAGTATAACCAGGCAAAGAAGAGGAGACAGATGAACCCCCCTGCTGCTGCTGCTGCTGCTGCTGCTGCTGCTGAAAGGAGACAGGAGACAGTACTCCCAACGTACTTAAACCCACGCTTGAGGCACCACCACCAAACGGCGTCTCCGCTGTTGGCTGTACATACACAAAAATATATATATATATATATATATATATA
>NW_024015802.1:0-2741 GCF_000499745.2 Eimeria mitis
CACACACACACACACACACACACACACACACACAAGCAATTGTTGCACGAATTATGCACAGTAGGAGGCGCCATTCAGGAGTAAGCGAAGTAATCCACCCTTAGACGACTCACTTTTTCGACCTATGGGATCAGTCCTGCGGCTGTTGATCGCTCCGCATAAACTAACGGCCCGTGGGGTGGAACGGTGTTAGACAGACTAACAGTGTTCCAACCCACGGGCTCTAAGTTTGTCTTTCGCTTTCTAACTAGACTTGATTCTGTCTCGGGAGGGAAACGAAAAGGCTCCGATAATTTCTGTCGGTGCTAGGCATCAAAAGCAAGCGCATGTTAGTTCATGTTGCCTTCTCTCGGGAGATTGATTGCTCCGCCTTTTCGTAGTAGCCTTGGAAGAGAAATCGAAGGCACGTGCACTCACTTAACTCAGTGCGTGCGTTAAAACATTCTTGCTTCGCCTTTGGCTTTCTACCTATATTCGACTGTATGGGATTATACCGGAAGGGCCAGCCATTTCATGTTGGGTCGGCGCATTTCAGCGCGTTTGACTGCATCAGGATTGAGCACAGTACATGATGATTAGCGAAACTGAGCATCCTAAGTAAATTTCGCTGTAGGACACTCCACCTCCAGTATTTCGCGTAGTTTGCTCTCATGAGGTGCCAAATGGGCACTGGTAAACAGGGTGCCGGCAACGCTGAGGAACGTACGAGCCTGCGCGGAGTTCAAAATGCGCAGATGTCATCAACCAGGCTTGATATCGACGTTATGGAGGACGCGGGAATTCCGGAACATATCTGTAGCATCTCGATAATTAGCTGGTATGTTCGGAGCATCATGGTTTCGATACAGCGCTTCCAAGCATCGTTTCCGTGGTCTAAATTGTGTGTACGGCTGAACGATTGTGTGGTCATCTCGAAGCAAGGGCTTGCGACTCAAGAAAATGTACCGTACAACGGATTCTCCGAAAGGACTGAGGAGAAAAAACCCTTTTTTTTTTTGCTTGTCCACCGGGTGAAGGACGGTGCCTGTCCGGTAATGCTTCTTTATAGTAGATACAACGTCAGAGTGCCCAAGTTAAGGCGACCGCATATTCATTGAAATTACAGCTTGCTGATGTGCTGTGGAGGTTCCAGCGGCTCGTGACGTGTGTAGGGCGTACGTACGGAGCTTCGGCCGGTAGCGGTGCATATATCCTGGAGTGTTAGGAAGTTTCAGTGTAAGCGTAGACGCTTTGGAAGGCACGGGAAAGGTTCAGAATGCGTGCATTATCTTACCTCGGATGCGTTGGTTATAGCAGCGAAATCACTTGAACACCGCTGCACCATCTTGGTGATGTGCGTTCCACTTGCACAAACTGCACATGATTTAGTGTGTAAGCAACCACAGTTTGAGCTACGGGAGCATACGGACAGCTTCTGTTGCGCTTAAATCGTCAAGACGAGTGCCTCGGGTGCAGAAAAGGTAAGCGAACAGCACGGTATGTGCAGAACGTCGATAGAATAAGTATCATATGCAGAAAATGCGGACTGTGTAAGCGTGTGCATGAATCCTCCCATTTGTATGATGACGCCAAATCGTTAAAACTCTTGCAGCACATATGGAGACGACAGTACAATGATGAATGGAAATGTATTGTGTATTGCACTTGCGGTGTGGGCAGGGAGCAGTCTAGTGTGTTCCCCGGCTCTGTTGCGTTCCGGCAGATGCACTGCAAGTGGCGAACGCATGCAGCCTCTACACTCTCCAGCAGCTTGCTGTACGTTTGCGCGAGGGAGATGGACCAATGGAATTTGCAACAGAAACCCCCGTCTCAGCAGCATGGCGAATTCATCGAGCACGGTGTGTGGCGGTACGCCTGGTGTTCTGCAGAGGGTGCGTACGGTCGCACATGCTACCTCTCTATGAGCACCATTATTTTGTGCTGAGCTCACATTCTAAAGAAAAGGCGGATATCCTATGTGTAGGAACAGCAAGACAGCTGCTGTGTATGGTGTGTGGCAACAGATGCGGTGCATCTCATGAACTGCATAGATTGGTCTGCTGCAGCTGATCTACAGGGCTCTCCTGTTCACACTGCGCTCGTATTTTGGTACGGACATCTGATTCAAACCATTTGAGTATGGGAACGGACATTTGCATAGAGTGTTACAAGGTGGGCTGACGGTGTATGACGCGTTGCGGAAGGCGAGGCATGCTGCAGAAGGTGCGTACGAGGATTCCTGTGGCATGCCTTTACGCACTAGCGGTTTCAGCTGCCTTCGCGTTTTGAAGCGGAAGCGCTTATTGTGCCTGTCGACTATGCGAACCGACGCTTGCAGGGAGAGCCAGAAGGCCCGCTCACGGTGTATGGTGCATGGAACTAAATGCGTTGATTCACAGAAGGTGCGTATGTTGTCCCATGTTGACTGTCTAGACACTTTGGTGGTTTGAGGCACGCTCGCGCTCAGGAGCAGCGGCATGTGTTTGAACAGCTATGAATTGGAACGAGTATTTGCAGAGCCACCAACGATGTGCGTTCACGCGTAGGGCGTGTGGCAGTAGATGTGCGTGTACGATGCTTGCTGGGCCTGTCTGTGCATATCTGGTTTGAGCTGCTTCGTATCCAGCAGCAGATATCCGCAGTGAACTTATTAAGTATGGCAGCAGATACTTGCCGAGAGAGCAGCAATGGTGTTCACTGCGAATGGTGCGTTGCTGTATATGTGCCGTATTACAGAAAGTGCGTCTGGCGGCTGATATGGC
>NW_024015803.1:0-2741 GCF_000499745.2 Eimeria mitis
GTGAACACAATTCAACGTACCATTGTTGATTAAAACAAAAACAAGAAATCCCCAATACTAAGCAAATGCATATATCAGTAAAGCAGTTATTCCTTCCACGTACCCCGGCGGCACCATGACAATTGAGCCGCAGCCATTGATTTCCCATCCACGCCACCATAATAGCGAACTACGCGCAATGCTCGCACGGCATGCTGAGCTACATAGCAAATACTCAAGAGCCACTCATAGAGAAGCAGAAAACGAGCTAAGCTGTTCGAGTAGCTCGTTCACACACCCGACCCGCTATTCGACCCACGCCCCTCGTCATACATTGCATTTGTTTGCCTTTGGTTGCGTTTGTCACTGAGCGAGCCATCCATGTGCTCCCCAAACACGGTCGTACCTGCACTTCACTGGATATTACGCCCCAAGCCAGTATTCCTCAGTGTACGACGAACATTAAGCTTCTACGCCAGCCACGCCGGTGAATCCGGTCACTCTCAGCCTCCAAGTACACAGGAATGCTCAAAGAACAACAACGTACATGCTTGAACAACTCATGCGCAGCATGCTAGCCAATGCTCAATAGCGAGATGATCTCCCAGTCTCCCTAGCCTGCCTTACCGGGTATGCACCGAACGGCCAGAAGTCAACAACACACACCCACCTTGGGACGAGCAAATGCAAATATCACCCCGTTTGGCCTGAGAATACTCCAAGCCAACATCTGTGAAATGAACTACCATCTGCGACCGCCCATCCATGTAATAACAGCCCGCATACTGCCATACACCGCAATCGCAACAACCGATCGCCACACATGTACACTGCCCGAGCTAAGAAACAAGCGTGCCAGCTTACCGACAAACAGCCAGGACACACACCAAACACTCTCGAACCTTTCGACCCCTTTACAATGTTCGCGCCACCTGGGTGGCAACCGAGACACGGAGATAAGCAGAAACTTGCCGAGCTGCTACTACGCCTTCGCTCTCTACCACGCCGGATTCCAAAGCATAAGGCAGCGGAAAGACATGCGAAGACGATGCTCCAAGCACTATTCAGCTGTCTGCAGGTAGACATCCTGCTCTTTGCCTGTAGGGGTGCTAATCATTAGGTGTTTTCTCTGGTACGCGCCGCAACGGAAAACCCCATTGAAGCCTTTTGCCAGATATAGCCACTTCCACAGTCCGTGAGCAACGCACGCCCTTTATCAAGAATCAAGAAGCCATACGCTCCCCAGTAAACAACGGAATACAGTCGCTAGACATGTCCAGCTGGCCCAATCAACGCTTGCGGTCAATTGAAATGCCACTAATAAAACGTGACGCATATATTCGCCGCCTGTAACAAACACCGGGCCCAAAATGCACTTACCTAGTGCTCACGCCCTGGAGGCGCACTCATTTATCAATATAGCCATTACCCGCGTGTGTCAACAACGCACGAACTTAGCAAAGGCATAACACCTGCTACGTTCACCTCAGTAAGCGTAGGTGGCCAAGAAGAAATGAGTCTAAAGGTTGCCGAACCATCCAATTCGCCCAAGGGGAATGTCCTTAATACAAAATGTCGCAGGTGCGTAGAAGGAGAGCCGGGTCCACAAGTCGCTCACCTAGTTCTAAAGCAGTGCAAGAAGAACCTAGTTAACCCGCCCGTCAGCATCAGGAAATACGACACCTCAGCTGCATCGCGCCGAGCTATACAGCCATATCGATGTACTGCCCCATACCCATTCGCCCCGTACCAAAATATTCTACCATCGAAAGCAACGCAGACTGGTTTTTGGAGCTTTCCGGTATAAAGTGTAAATCGAACCCAGCCATGGAACGACAAGCTCCCCGAAAACTACTAAGAATAAACAGCCCCCAGGCAATTCAATGCCCCTCTATTGCGTGCGCACGAAGCGTGCGCTTCTCTGCTAACAGCAGAACATAACGCCCTGTGTGATCGCATGAACAGCATCCTAGAAAACGAACCATCCGACCGCGCTCGAGACATGCTCATAGTTCTACCGCAACGTAGCTGGTCATAACCTGATGCGCATAGGCCTACCAACATTAGTCGAAAAACACCTTGTCCAGTCAATTCATTCAACATGCAGGGCGCGTGAACGGTGTTCACACAGACTCTGTTCAAGTCAGCTCTATCGTACACACCCAAACTCAACTAGCGCCACGTCATCGCAGCTCGTTTATATTTTTACCGGCTGCGTCGCCCATCGAAAACTGCCCAACACAGCTGTCTTCTACAACTCCCACCAACGCACAGGCTATAAGCATGAAGAGACCGCATACATGGTAGCATGGTCCTGCAATGCTTGACCCAATACCAACCGGAGTGTTGAGATGCGCAGCAGGCATTCCATGACGCAGTACCATGTATCCAGAAACACCCGCAGGGAAGGCAACATTCCGCTGTATTCACAATTTCCAAGGTGGCTACTCAATCATTAATGTTGACCGCCCATGCGGGAAAAGATTCCTAGAACTAGAATAGCATCTTCACACTACTAGGCTGTACAATATACCTGCAAAGCCAGCAGCCACCCGTTCGCCCAAGCTCTTCTACGACCCGATAAATGCTGCAAGGCTATGTGTTGCCCCGTCCTGCACAAGCCACCAGCTAACTCTTGTTCATAAGTGCACTTCCATCTTCCTCCGGGTCAACCCCGCGACAACTGGAAGAAGGCCGAACGACCAGATGCGTTGGGCGAGCCTTCCTGCGAAACCCACGAGGACGATGCAACCGCTTTTTGC
>NW_024015804.1:0-2733 GCF_000499745.2 Eimeria mitis
TGTCTAGACACTGCAGCACCGCCGCGGCCTTCTGTGTGCAGAACAGATGACCCTTGTATATATATATATATATATATATAAGAAAGGGAGATGTGTGGGTGTTGGTGTCGTTGCGTTCGTGTTTTGTTTTAGCTTTATGCTTAGTATAATTCATCGAGGGAAACACAGTCTGTTGCTGTCTAGCTGGCCTACAAGGAACTGAGCTAGTTTTGTATTGCTGGGTTTTGTTGTGGTGGTGGGGTGGTGTTGCTGAGGTTGGTTGTATGTGGGCTTGTTCTTCCGTTCAGGTTTATACTTAGCGCAGAGTATATGTTTTCTTGAGGCTTAGTGTATGTATGCATCATAAGAAGAGTTGAGTAGGTTTCTCTCATCGAGGTTACTGCACGCACAGAGGGGGTGGTAACGTGTGCTTTCTATCGAGTTTTCTCGCATATGTTGTAGGGCTGTGTGCTGCTGCTCGTGATAGACAGTTTCTATAACATTCTTTGAAGGTAGCAGAGCACCGGCGTGAGCTGCAACAGACGCAGCTGGGCTCCGCCCAGCCCCCATGGGTCGCTGGTAAGCCAGCACAAGAGCGTAGCGATGGTTAAGGGGGTAGACAGAGATGAGTTGCAACAAACCCTTTCTGAAACGCCTGCTGCGAGAATACCTCACATGCAGCCATGCTGCTGCCCTGCTGTTGATTGATGCACGAACACTGGATGTTTTGTGGCCGTCAACGACTAGCCTGCAGTATTAGATGTAAGAATATAAGCAGCAGCAACATACAGCTGCTACTGCCTATATCCGCCAAGCAGCCCACTCCCTGCTGTACTTTATATCCGAAAAAAAAGATTGGGTAACGTAGAGAAGCCCCTGTGTCGCTGGGTGCTGTAGAAACGCAGTAGCTTTTTAATTTTTGCGCTGTTGACGCGTTTTCCGTGGATGGCTTCAAACTATATATATAATATATAAATATGTATGTATTTACATAACTTTGTTTAACTAGCCGTCCTCTTGATCTCGGCGAACATAAAGGCCCTTATAATTGAGGAGGTTCAGTCATCCGGGGGCAATGGCTTCGCAGTGGTTTCATGATGAGCGAGACGCGTGGGTAGTGTTTCATGTATTGCGTTTTCTGTTCTTGCGTAATATCAAAGGGAGAGAAGAAGGAGCAGCATATTTTGACCAAAGAAGAAACCCCCAGGACTCCCATAGGATACTGAAACTGTTTCCCGTAAACCCTAATCACCGATGATAGGGATACAACGGCCAGGGTGATGCTCTCTCTCAAGAGGCATATGGCTCGAAAGAAAGGCCAAGTGATCGCCTGCTACTCACGAGGTTTCAAGGAAATACAGCAGAACTATCGGGTACAAGAGGAGGAGCTCTGCGAGCTCTAACATATGCTAAGCAGGCGACAACCGTAGATGGCATGGCAGGCGTTTGGCCATTCAAACTAATCATTAGTTGCGGATACACCTCAACAGGAATTTTCCAGACTTCGCCAGTGCAGGAGCTCTTCTGTGGCTATACCTGCCCATACAGTTCAACTTACAGCCAAATTTTTCAAAAGCATCGCCAGCGCCCCCGCTTGCTTCACGCTACTGGTTGAGCACTGTGCTGCCCACCTGCGTTTTTCTGCGGTTAGTCTATTCCCATGCGCATTCCTCTTATATTCTTTAGAAGCTCATGGAGATGTAATGCCTGCTCGCTGAAACAGTCCAGGGAATGGATACATTTTCTTCGAATTCTCTTTGAAATGGGGCAACACGCGAGCGGTGGTGCGGTGCCTCAGCGGTAGTTCACGACATATTTTTCGTTTCGTATGGGATACGTGGATTGAAAGGCGACCTCCACCCCCACGAGCAAGGAAGAGAGGGTATTAGACGGCCAGTTGACGAAGGCCTGTCGCAGCAAGCTGCGTATGGCAGCAGCAACAACAATGCAGCATCGGCAGAAGCCGCTCGTCTTTGTTCTTCTCTCGTTACTTTTCTCCTTGTGTGGCCCCTCCTGCGACGTCTGTTACTCCCTTGAGTGCACTCCCCCTTTCTAAGCATCCAGAAGCACGAGAGCGGGTACCGTTTCAGGCGATAAACGCACTTGTAGCTAGTTCTGTTTGAAGTTGGTACGGTCCTTTCTACTTACGTGCCAGTTTGCTGGATAGATCCAGATAAACGTTCAACGATTTTCGACGGGTTTAGTGTATACATAGAAAGCATATTTTTACATGCTTCATTCTGGGGTTGTTCTGCGGCAAGAAGTTGCATTAAGGGGCGTTGAATGCCCCGTCTTTTCTGCCCATTAGCTCCCAGCAGTAAGGCCGATGCTTGCAGATCGTGAGGGTCCTCGGCGAAAAACTCGAGGAGCGTCCTCACACTGCTGTTGAAGAAAACTCAGTGAGACAGTACACGGTCTAGTTCTTGCGGGCTAGATCCCATACAATATATTCTTCTATGGACGGATGCCTGAACTGGTTCCATAGAGCTAACTATATGCAGACATTGAAATTCACGCCATTGCGCCATACACACCGATGTGGGTAAATTGTAAGAACTAAACCAAGTGAATTAAGAATATAAGCCCGGATAGGAACCTGCAACTTGAATTGCATCCATACGAGCCTGTCTAGCCAGGCGACCGAGAAACACCGATGAAGCAAGGCTACTAGAAGATGTTGCCGCTCATCTGTCTCAATCACATACTCACTATGTAAGCTGTGTATATTCATTATATAAGAGTGCGGGACCTACA
>NW_024015805.1:0-2724 GCF_000499745.2 Eimeria mitis
CCTAGCCCTTTCGCCTGTAAGGCTTCCCTGCTACTGGCGGCAGAAACGTCGAGATGGACCCACCAGCTAGGCGACAAACCAACGTTATGGGCGCTGCTTGCATGACGCCCATGAAAACACAATCGCCAAACTTACAATGCTGTTGCAACCGGGTTTGCAAGGTGAAATGGCGCTGCATCGCTGCTCATATGACTTACCTTCAAGGGGCATCTGTAACATCCGCATGCGCAGTTGTGGCATTCAAAGCTCTCTATGCAAAGATGTTCAGCGCAATACGCGGCTGCCCGTGGAACGTCCGACACAGGCTTCAGCAGCGCGTCTCTTTAACGCCGTTTTCTGCACAGGCAAATTGTGATGAAAAGAAGCGGGGCGTCGTACGCTCTGCTTCAGGAGTGCGCGCCAACCGCCGTGGTCTGGAACTGGCCTGCTATGAAACTAAGCTCCGTTTGCTTGCCATTCTGCATCCCACACTAGCGCCTGCTCTCTCCAATAACGCACCGTTGCCAGCGTTAACCCCCAGTAAAGCCGGGCATCCACTACGGCGTTGCGAAATGTAAGGCGCTGGCTCTCGGGCTGTCTTGCTTGCCACCCGCGTGTCAACCACCAACACACAGGTAGAAACATGTGCTGTAGAATCAGCGTTCAATGGATGCACTGGGGGCGGCCGTGAACCGTGTACCGGTCAGTCGAGCCGCCTGACTGAAGGAGGTTTTGATATATGCGCACAATCGCAACTTCGCTCAGCAACGTCGCACGCTGGAAAACAGCCGGTAAAACCAACGAGCCTTTATTTCCACACTCCGCCTACGATATACGAGGACAACAACACAGCCAACTCCCAGAAACGCTGCGGTGAACGCCGTCCACACTCTTCCCAGCCATTGGTGGCACTGTTGCAGCATGCCCCACGATGAGTGTTTGCAATCGCGTTGTGGAGCAAGCCACCAGCTGCGTGCATGCGTCTGTCTAGGGCTTACATAACGCACGCGTATCTTCGTTCGTGTTGGCGCGAAATCGCCACAAAGAGCGTCGCGCCGGCGGTGACTGAACATTGCCGCTGCTTCATAGCTCCCGATCGCATAGTATGTAGCCGCACACGCTGAACGACACATGAAGCGCTGCATATGGGTCCAAAGCAGTCCGATGCGCAACATGCCTTGCTCTACACTTAAGTCTGGCTTATCGTAGCTACCCTCGAGGCAACACCATTTTGCGGTGGGTGCTTCGACGTTGTCCTCGAAGCTCCTACCAGCTAGGACGCGCAGCACATTGCTTGCCACCATCGCCAGTGCACAATCAATGGCAGAGGGCCACTACAGTCGTGGAAGGTATGAATCCGGCGCTTGGAGTCCTTAGACTCCGGTGCTTCGACAAGTCGTAGGATCCTGAGCAGGCCACTAGGTATCAAACGTTCTGTGTAACACACACGCGACGGTTTGACCGCTGGAAAACATTTCACCTTTGTGAGCAAACAGTATCGGTGTTCAGAACCCAGACAGGCCGGCAGAAAATGCAGCAGAGCCGCCTAAATGTTGTAGCGATCTCTTGCTTCGAACAATGCACTGTGGATCCCTTTCCAGACGACAGTCTCTTGCTTGAAACTGCGTTGGTGCTCTATGCACTGGTGCATGGAAACCCACCTTCAGATGCGCACGCCGACAGACAAGCAAAAATATGTGAGCAAGTCAACACGACGTTTCCAATGCGTTATGCCTTGCCCAGCAACGAGACGTGAAGGCCGCTGTCTGGGTTGCGGTGTTTACAGATCCGAACGTAGCTCTCCAAATACGTCCATGGCCCCACTCCCGTCTGCCGACGGTCTACATCGAACAGCACGAAATCAATACAGATGCTTTCACCTGCAGTCATGTACCCCCAGCCGATAGTCGCAAAGGCCCACAAACATGCTCCCTGGTGGAATGACTGCCACGCCAGCTGCACTGACAGGCATTCTCCACCTCAACAAAAACGCTTAGTTTGTGACAGCCACGATCAGGCAGGCCAACGATCACCTGGCGTCCCTAAAATTGTCAAACTGCTGTCTTAGTAACGCTTGAGCCTACGTTCACAAAGGCAGAATACCTCGCGATTGACAGATGTGGCGGCCTCCACCAAATCTGTTTACCTGGACGTTTGCACGCCCTTCTCAAGGAGGGACAGGGGCCACACCGCTTAATGAAACGCGCCATCAGGTTGCGTAACACGCAACCTGATGGCACGTAGGTGGTCCTGTGCATCGGCGCTAGACGCGAAAAGGCAAGACGTGCCTATTCACTGCACCTATAAGGCATCTCAGATGCTGACGGCAGAAGTGTCGAAAATGCGCGCACCATCTAAACGTTGACCTGGCGCTATCAGCGCTGCACAAATGGAATTTCTCGCAACATTTTCATCACCTTTACAATGCTGTTGCAAGTGGGTTCGGAAGACGAAAATCCCCCGCACCGCTGCTCTTGTGACACCCGCTCCAGCGGCGTCCGCGACGTCCGCATACACTGTCGTGGCTTTCAAAGCTGCCTATGCAAAACTGTTCAATGTAGGAAGTTGATGACCGTGGACGTTCCGATCCTGGCTTCAGCCGCGCGTCTCTTTAACGTTGTTTTCTGCACAGGCAAATTGTGCTGAAAAGAACCAGGGCGCCGTACGCTCTGCTTCAGGAGTGCGCGCCGCCCGCCATGGTCTGGAACTCGCCTGCTATGAAACTAAGATTCGTTCGCTTGCCAC
>NW_024015806.1:0-2724 GCF_000499745.2 Eimeria mitis
CTGGTGATGTGTTTTGTTTTGTATTGCGCACCGCAGTCAGCGGAGGGAATGGACACCAGCCTGTCCGTTATACTAGGAGTAGCTGTTATGCTCCGGTTACCTTTTAAGGTGGCTACAGGAATAAATCTTTTCTATGTACTATCGAGCACAGTGCGGTACTTCGTAGGATTTTACAATCAGTCATACTTCTGTCGTTTTGCGTGTACAATATCTCCCCCTCGCCTCCTCTCTCCCTTGGTCGCGACTCCATGCGCAGAAGGTTTCTCTCTGGATAGACTTGGACGGTGCATTCCCGTGGATTCGGAACTCCATGAACTGATGGCTCCTCTCCGAACGCGGCAGGAACTGCTAGCTGTGGCGGCAGCGCATGCAATAGGTTCGACCCCGGAGGAAGTATTAAGTCAGCGCGAACCCCGCTGTCTCTGCATTTGGCAGCTCCTGTCGTACATCCCCTGGGTTTTGGGGCTTGTGTCACTCATGGCGTTCGGCTGTTATCGACAGGAATANTCCTGTCGTACATCCCCTGGGTTTTGGGGCTTGTGTCACTCATGGCGTTCGGCTGTTATCGACAGGAATACAATCAGCGGAAACGTTTTCTTCTTGATACTCAGGCAAGCTGACCCGTCCACGCTACCACCGCCTCATGGCGGGGGTAGAAATGGAAGATGAATCCGATGGCTTCATTATGTATTGTGCAGTGAAGTGCGTTGGAATCAGAGGTGCTCTGCGTTGTATGTGGGTTTGATTGGGCTTAGGTACAAGCGGCGCGCATGCGGAGCAGAGAAATCCTGAATACCATGCTGCCGTCGTTTGTGGTGGCCAAGATGCTCTCGGCGACGCACACAGATCCAAGGCACGTTGATCTTCTGCCATGCGATAGAATCCGTCCTACTAGACAGCTTGCTGTGTCTGCTCACTGACATCCGCTCTGTGCACTGACGTTCGCTGCTTCGAAAGTCTGAAACCAGGAATTTTCAGTGGCTCGTGGTTGCGGGGTCCCTGCGTCATTCAGGCCTATGAACATGCCAAATGCAATCCCTTATTATTTGTGCTCTCCACCTCTGTTCCTATCGGTTCTCTTCTGCGACGTCGCGGACTTCCACAACCTCGTCTGCGCCTTTTCGTTGCCACAGGTATATGATTAGACATTAGGAACTGTTGCGCAGCATTTTACTTACTAGAGTGCTCCTACATACTGCAGTACCTCGCGTTGTGAGCACTCCTTTGTCTGGCATTTGCCCTGCCGCCTGGCTGGCAAAGCATACGAATTGATCTATACCACGGACTTAGCTGTCACCGTCGACCACAACTTTTTATTACCTTAGGCGTCGGTGCTGTGCTTGCCTTCTCTTCGCAGGACTTAGTGAAGCTCCTGGATGCGCTTTTTTTATGCTTCGACAAGCTGAGTGAGCAGTTTCAACTTGTAAAGATCGAAACTGTCTTCGAGACGTACCTTGCTGCCGCAGGTAAGACGTTAGGGGACCATCCTGCAGACTACCAGTGCGAACAGACGTTCACAGCAATGCCCATGAGCTCTTGTGCTCGTGCTCTTATTCCTCTAGAAACTACAGCTTTAGATGAGGCAGAGGGATCAGTAACCGGCGTGATTTGCAGTGTGGGACGTTACTTTGCTAGAGTGGATAACTTCTGGTGCAGTGCATTTCTTTTTCCATTGACTTCTTGCCGAACGGAATGCGGGGCGTATCCATCCTCAGGCCTGAATGATCCTGTTTTAGCTGAGGACGCAGCTGGACAGATGGATGACGAGAGGGACTCTTTCAGCGAACGCGACCTCCTCAAAGTCCAGCAGGGCGCGTTCAGTGCTGTCGAGTGAGCACGTGCTCGGCTTTAAGAGGACAAGTGCACGCTAGAGCATAAAATATGGGTATATAATTTAGTTAGATTCGGGAGCGTGAAGGTGCTTTTGTTCCCTCTGGTTGCTTTTCAGGACTGCATTGGCAATGCTCCAGGTGACTATGTACATAACATATGANCTAGGGACAACGACGCATCACACGCAGTAAACGACTCCAGCGGACAGCGGCAAACACGTCGTCTGCGAGTCAAGATTGGCATTCATAGTGGGAGCGTTATCAGGTGCGTTGGAAACCACATTCTTACAAACGCCCATTTCTTCAATGAGAGAGTTGGATTCACGAGTAGATGAAGTTAATCTAGCTCGCACTATTGGTCGCATCCTTGGGCTGAATATGTTTCCGTGGCTGTGTATGCATTCTGCAGCGGTGTTGTTGGTTCTCGGAAGCCCCAGTATGCGTTATTCGGTGACACAGTTAACACCGCTTCAAGGATGAAAAGCACCAGTACGTTCTAGTCGAGAGTGCCGAACACTCACCTGTCCTGCCCGTGGTCCGGAGAGTTGCTCAAACCACACGTAACTGGCGTCATGCGCGCTTGGCAACGTCGAACGCTGCAGTGACTTCTGTGGTGTAGTCGGCGCACCTCGTGAGTAGCGGTTTGATGGCAATGCATGTGTTTTAGGTGTGGCTGACCGGATCCATATAAGCGGAGCAACACACAGGCTTGTAGCTCATGATCAGCAGTTTAAGTGGCGGGAGATGATTGTCGATGTCAAAGGCAAAGGTGAGCGAATAAAAGGGCGAGGCAGAGAGCTGGAGCCGAATTCGCTCTTTTATCTGGTAACACTGTAGTATCATTGCCCCACTTTGATTTGTTTGGTGGCGCCGAGGAGAAGTATTCTCACTA
>NW_024015807.1:0-2723 GCF_000499745.2 Eimeria mitis
ACTTACCCCACTTTTTGTGGGTACAGGAACACTGTATACAGCCGGTAGAAACTTTCCTCACCCTTACTGGCAAGCCTGCGCGGTAGTACAGATGCATGTACAGACAGAACGTGCTGTGTTTATATTGGGCTTCTACTGTGGATCTACAGCAGTGTATTGCAGTCTTTCAGTTCCTGCTTTATAAATTACTGTGCATCAAGGCAATGTTAGCAGCGTGACAGCATCGCTGTTTGCTTATGTAGGGGGGGAAGTGCGCCGGCATGTTGCGGGCGTCGTAGCAGGGAGGCGTGCAAGCGCCTGCCTATGCGTGTATTTTGGCTTATTGGGTCCCAGTAAAAGTTAAACAACTGGGAATGACGCTCTTCTGTGCAATGAATACGTGCATAGCAACGGCATGCTGTAACGCACAGTGCTGCAACAAACGATAGACACACCCCGTCCCCCACATAGTTTCAGTAGCTTCTACCTTTTCGATCGGGACCGTTAGATATAAGAGGACAGGAAACGTACATACTGTCGTGTCACCTCAGGTCCCGTGGATCCTAGGCTAGGGCTAAACAAGATGTGATAATATGGCGCTGATGAGTGCGTAGACGTCTGCATGCTTGTTGAAACGAGGCGAAATTGTTCTGAGTTTGTTCTATGGCACAGATCGTATCGGCTAGTGATATGATAAACCTCCTGCAGTTGAAGGTGGTGCGTCTGCTGCCACTGTTCCTTTACCGTGTAGATCTCAGATTAGTCAAGAGTGAACGCACAGATCCCCAATCGTTGGATACTTGCTTGGCCCGCAGTAACTAGCCTGCGCAGAAGTAGAAATACGCAGACCAACTTCACACGGGGAATGCTACACCGTAGGTAGCCGGCTGCGAGCCAGAAGAAACTTCTATGTTAGAACGGGTCGAAGGCGGCCAAATAATACAATCGCTATGCAAAAAGCAATTGAGCAACAGAGATAGCCATAGGTGGAAACGGGAGAGCAAAATTTTGGATTAGGTACAGAAGTAGAACTCACACGCTCACAGGCTGTCCACGCTTGTAATACTCATGGCATTGTTGCCGTGATTGTAGAGAGTATTCACTACATTAAGCCCGTTAGGCTTCCACTGGTGGCCGTAGGCTACCTAATCCAGGTGCTGGCTCCGGCCGTAAGCTCCTAAAGCGCCCGCCAAACTCATACGTCTCTCACTGAATGAACGTGGTTAAGAGTGATTCCAGTTTCAGGGGCAGAACACAAATATTTTCTTCCTTCCTCCTTTGTTTGTCTAACTCGAGATGCTGTATGCCGATGCCCCCGTGGAACCCTACACCAGGACATACGTTTATTGCACTGTCCTTGAACTTAAAAAGTTGCATAAAAACGCTTCGGCCCAGGAAGGCAAGTCAGAGCTGGTACGTCGCATGTATTTACTGAACAACAGAAGGCCTGGAGATGCAAACTGATGAAGGTGTTTGAGTTGAGGTCCGGCTCCCACTGAATGGCAGCGTGAATTTTAGGAATACTAGACGGGGGCGATGTCAAAACCCTTTCTCCTGGGAAGTGGACAGTACTACCTCCTGTTCATAGGGCTGTGTTGTAATCTGCACACTGATTTGGTGTCTTTATTATCCACCGAAACTGCTGTACGGTTTCTCTACCTCCTACTTACCCACCATAGAAACGTCCAACTGGATGGTGACGGTTGGTTCAGAGGCTTACTCAAACTAAAACTACTGAGCGGTGCTCTACAGAGCCATCGAGGTGCTATTATGATGATAAACGTAAGCAAGATTCTTTGTAAAACCGAGCGTCTGAATATATGCCGAATGGGAAGCAATGCTTTGGTAAAATCCAGCGTACGCCCAGAAACGTGCAGATAGTTAATAACCGTTGTGTATGTCTTGCACAAAATTTTTACTGTTGATTGCTTATACAGTCGAAACAAAGAAGGAATTCAAACCCAAAATACTAGCTGTAAGAAATTGTGCTGCGCAAGCACAAAGGCAAACCAAAGTTGCTGGTTAGAACACCAGATGAGGCAAACTACACCTAACATCAGGATAATCACAGCTTGATCCTGTGAATTCTGTGAGCTCATTTCAAGCTCCTTTACATCAAAACTATGAAAACAATTCTGTGCAACGTGGGGACACAAGCTACATGAAGTTCCAGCATCAATTTCTACAAAGCATGTTCAATCCAGTTCTAGACTGTCATATCTCTACTGTTGCGCTTGCCTCAGTTTGCAAACAGTAAAGTGCATGCAAATGCATTCTTAGGAATCCGAAAGCCTAAACCTGGATTAAACCCCTATATAGACCTTTTGGCAAAGTGTTAAGAGTGCAGTTTTCGGTGCCCCAAGCATACCACTCGTCTGAATCGATTGTAATGTTGATCACCTGTATCTCCGTAGCAAGTCAACGAACCGCGTAAGCTGTGAATATATAAATTATTGAGCACTAAATGGCATAACATTATACGCAAAATATTGGTATGAATGGCTAAGAGGTGCCGCTTCTATACGAGCACTGCATACACACAAAACAAGTATGATGGTTTATGTTATACTCGCGCATATAATGGGAACTCTCTCACAATGCTTCAACTAACAAATTTTCTCCATTGCTGCAATTTTTGAATACACCAGACTACATATATATATATGTTTTTTCCATCCAGGCTAACGCTTCATTAGATCACACATCTATGTCATCCAGCCCCAAGACATTGCATGCATCTAGCG
>NW_024015808.1:0-2723 GCF_000499745.2 Eimeria mitis
TCAGTTGAGCGTTGTGCCCCCCTGAGATGATAAGCGTTTCCATTGGGTTGATCGCTCTAGCAGGGCTAGCATTAAGAAGTGCGTATGCAGAGACTACTGTCAGTTACCTAATGGTGAAATAGTATGTGAGCAAACGATAGTTGCGCACCTAAACCAGGTGGTTGCCCCAATAGGGTGGCATGATGATGAACGTTGAACAGGCGCACGTGGTGCTACATCATGCCCATGTTTTGTGAACAATATAAATGTGCAATGGGAACGTGCTCTCTAGATCGATATTGACCCGGAGCTGAAGGACCCGTTTCGGAAGCAACTTTTAGCTTCAGACTATGACCTTTTTACGGCGCCCTTGCATAATGAAGTTGGAGTTTGGACAGCAGGATGGGTGCCCTGTAGAGTGCTCGGTGTGGAATGTTTTTACTTTTCTGGTATCGTTTCCTGACATATGCATGCGCTAAATTGAGCAGGGACCCTATGGGGAGAGTGGATGCGCGCTGACGAATCTTGAAAATTGAGGGCTCTTGCAGTTTTAAGAGCTGTTTCTGCACAACGCTTCTTGCAAAAGCCTACTGCTGCGAAGCTTGCGCGTAAAGACCCAGTAAGCGGGAAATGCGTGAAACGGCCTCCGTGAACCTCGTGAATCTGCATGGCGAAGCTTTGAAAATCAGTGCAAATATGATAATCTGTGCATGGACTTATCTGAGGAATGAGGCTTGTAGGTGGAGCCTGAGGCCGTCGTCATGCTAGACAGACTGTGCTTTGTATTGTTAGCATTTCATGGGTTTGGGTGTACATCGGAGTGTGCGGCAACTTTTGTCTTGGTTTCATTGACATGGCGCGCTAGCTGTCGGCGCAATTCAGTGTCAGGAGATACGTTCCTTTTGGGTAGCCACGAGAAGGCGGCCGCATTCTACTTGCACCGATATTCTACGTGCGGGCATCCGGAAAAGCGTGTGCGTTGCATTTTACGGAAGCAGATGAGGATTAGGAACGCATTTCTCAAACAGGATTTAGCTGTGGTTAGTCATGATTTTATCTATAAAGGGCTTCTCGGTGACTGGGTGTCCGCGCGATCGCGGTAGTCCATGGCGTCCACCGGGCAGGTGAATCCTTCTTGTGAACATTTTGGTAACTTGTGAGCATATTTGTAGAACTGGCTTGCTTGTGATGCGCAAAACGAGCTTCGTCTTGCATGCGACCTGAGTGCTTGCAAGCGATAGCAAATGTTCTCTGTGAAACAGTGTTGGCATAACCGCTGCACAGCCTATTGTTTTTCTGGCTGATGGCTTGATATGTTGCCCTCCGGATAGCACGGCCAGCGCGGGATATGTACATCATCTTCAATCCACTCCGGCTTAGGAAGTGCGTATTTCCTGGGCTGAATATCGTCACATATGTGCTTTTACTGTTCGGCAGGCACGGTATTTGGAATCTACTCAAAAGAGGGAAAACCACTAAAAGTATTGTTTGCAGCTGAGTGCGGTGACTCAGAGATAATCGTGCTCAGAGATGCCTCCCGGATCCAAAACGTATCGGATGCATGTACATGTAGGATGTTTGAAACATCTTGTTTCTGATAGACTAGGCGTAATGAGCCCCCCCAGAAGATTTTGGACCCTCAGCATGATTTTCATTTCAGCGTGACTTATCTGCGTTTCGTGGGTCGGCTACATCCTGGACGCAAGCTCTATTTGAGCAGAGTCGGTAACGCTTGGTTTCTTTGTTGCGCTCTTCTTCCTGGGATACTTGGGAACATGAAGGCATGTGGGCAGGCATGTCAGCTGCAGCAACTAAGGCATTAATCGAGTTCCAGGAGGTGAGAGGATACTCAGGCAGAACCAATTCGGCGGCGGGCATTCTTTCACCGCGTATCCGCCACGTTTGCTGCACTAAGCTGGTCTAAATGGACCGCCTAGATAAGTGAAAGTCAGCTGTGTGAAATTTGCAGTGGTAGTCGCGCTTGCCAGGCAATTCTTTCGCACACGAAGGCTCTTCGGCACGACGTTGTTCTACGAGGGTTCCTGACTTGTTGGTATCTTGCTCACGTTGGACCTACTGTTTACATGGAATGATACACTACTACAATCTCGAATTTTGCGCACAATGTCCAAGCTAGATCGTCACGAAACTCTGAAGAGAAACCGAAAAAAAATTTGGTTCATCTTTGTTCGTCTCGGACTGCATTGTATCACGGTAGATGCGAGCGACTAGAAACAATGCATGTACCTGAAGATAAGTCTTTTCTGGAGACGGTTATCGCCAATACGATTAAAAATCTGCACACGAATGTGCGGGGTGTTGTTATACATTACTGGCCTGCAGAGTTAACAAAGGGCCCTTTTCCGCGCGCATGTGCCCACACGCGCACGTGCATCATGTAAAGCGTTACCACGTCCTACTAACGTCCTTCTCATTGCGAAATGCTTGCTGTGTGCCAGCATGTACGACAACCCCTTGTAACTGGGTAAATGATACCAGATTATTGTTCTGCACAAAGATGCGGTCACACGTTACACGCAACGTCTTTGCGGAGCACATATCCAGTGGCTTCTGCGAGCTCAGGTTCCCTTTTTTTTGCCTTACCCCAACTAGTTCTAGGCACTCCATCGCGAAATTAGAATGCACAGAGGAGGCTGCTGGACAAACAAGACATTTGGTCTCATATTTGATGGCGTCCGTCGAAGGTCAACGAGGCTAGTTTTTGTCTTAGACAATAACTATTA
>NW_024015809.1:0-2722 GCF_000499745.2 Eimeria mitis
AGAAGAATCGAGCGAGGTTTGCTCTTGCTCCTTCGCGGCTTGCGGCGTCATCTGCCGACCTGGAGCAGACCACGGAGGGGGCTGATCTCGGCGCTCAGGATGAGCAGTGGGAGTATGTTGGTGCGTGTCTGTACGAGGAGGCTGAGTTGATTGGAGCCGCGGCGGTCTCAGCAAAGAGGAAGTTCTTGCAGACGACGATCGTGGACGAGCAGCACAAGGGAACATCGCTTTGCACGAAGGCACTACTGGCTCCGCAGTTGGCAGTGGGACAGGCGTCTGGCCGCGTCGGAGGAGGAGCACACGCCGTCTCTGCTGCTGCGCATCCTTGTACATTGGTTCGCTCGGTGTTGAATCGGCTGCTTCTGCTCCAAAGACAGAATCTACCGTAGAAGAAGCAGGTGAGGGTTGTCGTTGCTCCTTCGGCTCTTGCGGCGCCCCCTGCCAACTTGGAGCGGAGCAAGAAGGGCGCTGATCCCGGCGCTCAGGCTGAGCAGTGGGAGTATCTTGGCGGGAGTCTGTAGGGGGAGGATGAGTTGATTGGGGCGTTGGTGGTCTCAGCGAAGACGAAGGCGTTGCTGACGACGATCGTCGACGAGCACCAGAAGGGGGCATCGAATGATGCGAAGGCGTTACCCCCTCCCCAGGTATCATAGCTAGAGGCTGCAGGCGTTGGCGGAGGAGAAGCCTGGGCCCAGCGATGTTCTCCGAGTCGTGCCCGGGTGCAGGATGCCGTTGTTCTTGGAGCTGTTCTTGGTCCTGCCATTGCTGCTGTTCCCGTTTCTGGCTCTGTTCGAGCTTGCGCTGGCCGGGCTGTAGGCCGTTCAAAGCATGCACGACGGTGTTGGTAAACACAGTTCGAAGTTGGTTGTAACGTTGAGCAGGTTTGGCCATCTCCTCTGCTAATGTCATGGGGTTCTTAGGGAATTTTCGTCTAGACAGAGGTTCTGCGATCCCAAAGAAACCACGCGCTGCTTGCACGGTCTCCACCCAGACACTCGCAGTCGGATCCTGCGTTAGCCTTCGCTTGCTAGCGTGTCGCGCACACGAAACAAGTTTGAGCGCTGCATGGACTACTTCCGCCGGGATCGAAGTGAAACTTTGCACCCACGGCTGCAGCTGCTGTAGGGCATAGCTACACTGTTTAATTCTATACGCGGAGATTGTTGCCTCCACAGCCAGCCCGCCAGAGTCCGCATTCGCTGGCGCCGTCCTAAATCGTTCCAGGAGTTCTAGCATTTCTTCCCCTCGTGCCGTTCTATAGATATCATCGTCGGCTTCTAGTTGTGACAAAGCCTGTTGTCCCACCGCCAAAACAAAATCAATCGTCATCTGCCGCTCCANCTAGTTGTGACAAAGCCTGTTGTCCCACCGCCAAAACAAAATCAATCGTCATCTGCCGCTCCACCTCAGTGCGGGCAGTTGAGTAGACCCCATACAAAGCCAACTCCTGTGTGCAAATTGTCAACAACAAGACAACGAGAGCCGCTCTCCTCTCCAAAGGTACATGGGGCGCTGTTTGTACGCCAAGAGTTATAAGGGATCTCAACTCTTCTAATGCCTCCAGAGCCGTTGCTTCTCCTGCTACCTCAGTAGGTCTTGCCTCTGCACCCCCCGAACTCTCATCACTCTCATCGATCTCCTCTTCAATGCACACGCGTATCGACTGCTCTTCCAAATCTGAATCGGAGAGAGCCCGTTTACCCCGAGATCCAAATAATATAGGGAACAGAGCCTTCCGCGCACATTGAAACACGACAAACGCCACTGCTAAACATGCAATCGCCACTAAACCAGCGCTAACAGCCATGTTCTGACTTCTTCGCCTCTGCCTTTGTAACCTTCTGATCGCCGAGGGCTCGAAAACTTCCAAAGGCTGTCTCGCAACCAAATTCAATGGGGTGGAGCGGTGGAGACGCACATCTCCATCCTGAGGCATGACGGCCGACTGTGCCGCAGCCCCGCTTGAAGCCACATTGGTCAACTCTGCAGCTCCAGTTACTACTGCTGCTGTTGCTGCTGCTGCAGCGAATAGCGTTACAGAGCGTAACAAACTGGGCAACCCAGGTGCCACATTGTTGAATCCCCAGCGGTGGTTTGCCCCCATTGGTAGCCACCGGGAAATGCAAGCTTTCCACGCCTCTGCTACGTCTTAGGATGGAAGTGGTGGTGTGGTCACTTTGCGCGGCTGCACGCAAGGTTCCACGCCTCCAATCCACACACCTGAGCGCTCCTCACTGCCGAGCATGCGCACACTGCAGCAGGCGCAACCTCACGTGCGGTGGTTGGGAACGTACGCGCCAAAGATATTTCGACCTCCTACAAATTCATCTCAGTGATGCGTGGACTGTATGCAAGCCGTTGCAACGGCCGGTACACTCGAGTCGCCCGGACGCCTCGCTGACCAGCAGTGACCACTCCGGGCAGCAAAAGGCCCTGTTGCCCTGCTTGAGGCTTGTGGAATTTAACACAAATTGAGCTGTTAGTAAGCGGCGTGATTCGCAGAGGAGGAGGAGGAGTGAGGGAGGTGGAAACCAACAGAAGAAAAAAACGGGAATTCAATACCGGAAAATGTAGTGGCCCTGCCACCTGGCCACGTGGCAGCTGGCAGGTGAACCGTCACCCAGGCAGCAACGAAAAAATGAAAGTTGGCCTTAATAAAAGATGTAAATAAACATAGCTTACGAACTACTTCTTACTATGAATGGAGAAAACCATACCGGGA
>NW_024015810.1:0-2722 GCF_000499745.2 Eimeria mitis
CAAGGTTGCAGGCCGCCTAGAATCCCGTCTATTTGACGTGCTGCAGCCTTGGGGAGCAGGAAGGTTGAGTAAGAAGTCGCCGATCGCGTGCGCCTTGCATTAATTCTGCACAGAAATGGGTAATGGAGTAAACGCAACCTGCACGATAGTACTTCACCTGCCGTAGTAGGTGCAGGGGAGCTTTTTAGGGGTCGGCAGATGAATTGCACCAGCGCTAGGATGCCGCTGGATCCATGCATGAGGCAAAATCCGTGAACGGTTGACACGTCAAGCTGGAAACGCTTAGGAATGTGTGTGGGGGGACTCGGTCAACAGCGTGGCGACGTTTCCACGAAGGGATGAAGGCGATACCAACCGCAAATTGCACTGTACGAATTGGCAGGTTTTAGCCTGTGCTTTTGTATAGCACCAACGGTGACGGGGAGCCTGTGTACTGTGGCCAGGCCACACCCCTGCTAATGCTGCAGCGCCCCTTGGTTGATCGTGTAGACCGAATCTCTGTTTGGGCTGGTACAGCATTACTACAACATATTGCAGCATCGCGTTGCCTGTATAGTTGTGTGCTGGCGCACACATATGTCGCTGGCTTCAGGTTGTAAGCAAGCATTCTGAATTAGTAGATACAGCGCTGTTCGGCAGTCTTTGATGACCACGTGTAGGCCACAATGCGGAAAGATGTACGTGCAAAAAAAACTCCGTGTCAAGCTAATCCAACTGGATGTCTCGTCGAAGCTGGTGAGTCATGCAGGGACGGCCGGCGCCGATACGTTTGCACACGCATTGGGGAAGAGGGCGTTGTGCACTGTCTCACCCGACACTAGATACGATTTGGCCCAGCGGTTTTTCGGTTAAAGCTAAAGCAACCAATCCAGAGCGTGCGCATACATTCGCGTTGAATTCTGTATCTAAAAACGTCTTTAGTTGTTCATTTTGACACGCTGGAGCACGTTTACGGGGTCATAGATAGTGCTTGACTCTCAAAGGGCATGCAGTTACAGAATCGCTCCATGATTTGTTCCCCAAGACTGGCTGCCTACGCGAAGCCTTCGCACAAGTAGCACCGTGGGTGCTAGTAGAGAGTACAGACGTGGAGGTTATATCCAAACGCAGCATGCGTATTAAGGAAGCGTCGCGTGCTAGAACTGATTAACGGCTCAGTTAGCGGATAGTGGATTTTGTCCGTGCGACTGTGCCTGTTAGGGGTTGCAGCTTTACCACCGAGTACATGCAGCCAGCCTGATACTCCCGGACGTCCTGCCTCATTGCCCCACGTGTTTGTTTGTTCCAAGGTTTGAAGCGGTTTCAACACACAACCAGCAGCTGATGCGGGCTTGCTCAAAACCACAAGTCATTCGTTGTCAGCCAACCAGTTCGGTCGCCGGTGTAGTTCTGCATAGCCACAATGCAGTTTACCGCCCATCCTGCTTTCTCGTTGTATGGCATTGGAACACCGTTGCGACGTTGTTGTGACCGGTTCACACAGCAAGGGAATGCACGATGTTCTTTCCAGAGAGTGAGCAGCAGAGCTGGCCGCACTCTATGGGTATCCGCGTCAGTCATCAATCAGAATTATCAATAATTGTATACGGGAGCATGAGTCTTTGTGCTAGGCAACGTTATTGCAGTTGGAGCATGTGCTCGTGACTGTGAGTGGCATTGCCCATTACAGAACGAATGAAGTTAAAAGCACCAGTACCGCTACTCACTGTAGTGAAACACCGGTGTGACAAGTGGGTGCGTTCAACACTAAACGAAAGCCTGGGTCCGTCTGCTAATGCATCGTGCTCGTGAACGCTGCAGTGTTGGTGGCGTTGGCGTTTAGTGCGTTTCACAACTCGTCTATTCCGGTCGCTGCTGGCTGTGCTGGAAACGTGTGGCGACCGCGCAGGCCTTAAGTGAACACAAGTTTGAATCTTGTGCCTACGGCTCCGAGCAAAAGTGCAAAAGTGTAGGTTGCTTCTGTTGTGCGGCGGTGAGTCTTAGAGCCGCTCGTTGACGTTACTCCGTGAAGAGTGGCGGGCGTCTGCTCGAGTGATCACAGGGCTGTCTTTGTGGTGAAAACGAAAAAAGAGTGCATGCGTACCCTTACGTTTTACAGTTGATGCGAACAGATTGAAGCCGGCTACCAGTAAATCTCTATTCGCGTAGAGGCAGACTACTTTGCGACAACGTTAGGTGAGGCTGGTGGGTCCGAACGCTACCGTTTGTCGACACTCTGCCATCCAGCTATCAATCAACAGCAGGATATCCGGCCAAGGGTGCAGGCTGCATTGAGTAGTAGCTAACTGCAGCATGCTCGCCGTATCATTTCCACGGGGCATCGGGCGATCTGAAATCTTGACAAGCGTTTCACATGCCAACGCCCGTATGTTGAGATGGGAATTCATTGTGCGGCAGCGGTGCTACCAAAAGCAAGATTTGAATCTTGGTTTCTGATCGAGCTGCTCTGTCCTGCGCTGCCGGATAGCCTGGCAACTAATATTGCTTCAACAATTTACGTATGTATCCACTTATGAAGGATTCAACGTCGTCATCTGCCGAGCTGGATGGCGGACGTTTTAGGAGACGCTTACCTGCCACAGCAGCTTGGAGGATTGCGATACAATTTGTCAGCCCTCGCGGCGCAGCCTATAAATAACTCTCGGGAGAGTTGTGTGCTCCTTGTGTGTATGGATCTCTGCTTCCAGACAGTGAGCAGGCCGCGCGGACAGATGGTTGGGTG
>NW_024015811.1:0-2721 GCF_000499745.2 Eimeria mitis
GGTGTCGGAGGCACTACGAATGACCACCCCTGCCTGTTCAGCACCTGCAGCGTGTGCACCAGCTCATTCTTCATAGATATGCATTGTGTTGCGCAGGCAATGGAGAAATATCTTCGCTGCAGCAAGATGGCGGCAGCAGCAGCGGAGACAGCGCAGGCGTCACTAACTATGTTGCCAACGACAAAGACGGAACTGGCACTCCAGTTGGTCTTTTATACATCCGCTCTTATTGCCTTTTCCTGATCGTTTTGCACATTGCTGACCCTGCTGAAGTCTTGCCCGCCGGTGCTGTGGTTTCTGCTGTGATAAGTATTACAACTGCTTCTTCCGTTTGCGCCAGGTGCATCCGGCTCTGCGTGGAGGCTCGTCAGGCGGAGGAGGCCTACGTGGCCTCTGTGCAGGTCTGTATCTTGTACCTTCTCGGGCTTGCTTCCCGTCATTATATGTTTGCGTCTATTTCTTTGACTAATTTTGGGCATCCTGATATATCTCCCTTTTGCGTATTTTTCTTACATCAACTTCCTTCTCTTAGCTGCTCCCCTTAGATGCTTAGGCAACCGTGTACGTATGTGCCTTACTTGCATTTGTTCTTGGTGCCCCTTACGGTATCATGTACCTCGTGTATCCAGGCATTCCTATAAAACTTTTGGCTGCGTGGGTCCCGCTCTATCTGAGCTACTGCAACTTGCGCTGGTTGCGTTTTCCTCTCTGTGGTCCACGTTTCCGTTTTCCTCATCTTCTAGCTGCTGCTTTCTTTGCTGGCAATGCTCCTGCAGGCCTTGCAGCAACGTAGCAAGATGACACGAGAGAGGGTGCAGAGTATTCTTTCTTGCCTGGAAGAGATGGACGTGAAGCGTATGCAGTGCCTCCGGGACGCCTTGACAAGGGCGGGGGTCTTTGTAGCAGCAAATCTCAGGCACATGCAATACGATTTAGACCGCTCCATTCAAGTGGGCTACTGCTGGGGTTAAAGCTGCTGGCGCTGCGGCTCGAGGTGCACTGCAGACTGTTGCAATGTTGGCGTCCGCTGTTCCGCGATGAGCTTTTGCCCTTACGGCTGCTTCCGGGTCTGTTGTTGTTGTGAGGGCATCTTGCTGGACGAATGGATGCGGGCTGCTTTTGATGCTGCAGAGTGTTGAGGGANTGTTGTTGTGAGGGCATCTTGCTGGACGAATGGATGCGGGCTGCTTTTGATGCTGCAGAGTGTTGAGGGAGTCGACCCCGAGAGAGATTTGCAAGATTTCGTCGATGACCGGAGGCTTCAGACGCCACCGCGGCTTTCTCTACCAACAGTTGTCAGCTGTTACATCCTCTGTCGGTGCTGCAGCTTCTCAGTCTCTCGCTTCACTTTTCTCGCTCTGTCACCTCAGGTCGTGCGCTGTTCGTGGCCATCTCGTTGCTGCATTTGTTACCGTTGTTTATATTTCTCGTGCAGGAGAAATGGACTGTCTTAGAGGCAGTATACGGAGACAGCCTGCAACCTGCTGTCTGCAACGCCAATGCCAACACTACCGCGACTCCTCTCTCCTCTGCAACTAACGTAGCGCGGCAGCTGCTGCAGAAGTCCGCTCTCCAACGAGTAATGCAGTCTGCTGCGGTGAGTGGCAGCCACCTGAAATCGGGAGGTTGCTGGTGCCATTGCTGACCCGTGCTCTGCGTCTTGTTTCTTGCAACATCAGTTGGATTTGTACACATCGGCAGCTGTTGCTGCAGTGCTCTGGTTGACCCAATCTGCCATCCTGAGTAGATGAGTCCCCACCGATGTCTCCTCTTGAGCTGAGCCGTACATACACTATTGTGTTTTTGCGGTTGTTCATTGCTCCGCAGAGCCTTGCCGCATACTCCATTGGAGTTTCGGATACTGCAGCCTCCGAAGAGGCAGAAAGACAAACGAGGGGGCCGACTGCTCCCGTCCCGGGGCTTCCGAGCCCGCCGGACGCGGCTGTTGTACAGAGACTCCAAGATGAGTATTCTGAGTGCGCTTACGTCGGTGTCCCTGCTGTGCTAGGTCGTATGATCACCAGTGCTTTCTCTGCTCCNATTCTGAGTGCGCTTACGTCGGTGTCCCTGCTGTGCTAGGTCGTATGATCACCAGTGCTTTCTCTGCTCCTTTTGTTGCTGTATTTTCCGGCCAGTTGCTCACCATGTTGCTTCGTGCGTTATAGGTTCATAAATGCGCTCTGGACCCCTCTCATATCAACACCCAGCAAGGACTCAGTGTTACCTGGAGAGGCGTGCTCTTTGCTGCTGCGCAAGATGCCTGTATTACAAGAGGAGATGACTTCTTCATTACATAGAGGCACTTTCCTGTCAGCTCTGGTGTCGATAAAAAGGAAAAGAGCTCGGGAAATGCCAGACAGACAAGCGTTGTTGCCTTCCATGTAGGCAGCTCCAGCACTGCTGTAGCGTCTATTTTGGGCGTTGTGACTTACCCCGGTAGTGCCCTATTTAAATGCAGCATTTACCTATCTATGCCGTTCAGTGCCGCTACTAGTGTGACTGCTGCTGCGTCTCCCGGGTGCTGCGGCTAGCACTTGCAGGTTTCAGCGTGTCTTGATGATGCTTTTATCGTTGTTTCTGTATATGGGGGGTACTGGGCGCCAATCATGAGGGCAGAGTTCTGGATACCATTGAGACGGCTGAAATTTGTCCGTTTCAGGCTTCAACTGCGGCTGCTGGGAGTCTGCTGCGATTGGCTGTTGACAGCGGCAGATACGCAGC
>NW_024015812.1:0-2720 GCF_000499745.2 Eimeria mitis
TCCAGTGCATTTACATGCATAGGGATACACTTCTCTCCAGTGCATTTGCATACATAGGGATTTCTCAGCAAGGAAATATAGATGCACCAAGCACCCGACGTACAGATGCACTCCTGTTACTCCAAGGTAAGCTGCAACATCAGTGCAGCTGTACTCGCATCTATCTACGGGTACTTTTAACTATTCTGGTATACGTTGCTCCATGTGTGTGCATGCACAGATACATGCATACACTTTTTCATGGATTTACAGATATGCATGCAAGCGTACTTGTGTGTGCGCTGATAGTTTTGTGTCACGTCTGCATTCGCTTTGGGTGGTACATTTACGTGTATGGCCATTTGTTCTTGTGCAACTAGTTATGCAAAAATGCTTAACGGGTGACTAAGCAATGCGTAATTGAACTTAAATGCATATGACGGCGGTATGTTGTCACGGGGAGCCATGACTTCCCATGCAGACGAACGCCGCTCAACAACAGCAGTGAGACACTCAACCACTGCACAAACGAAAGTTTAATTTTGAGGAGTGCAAAGAGTACGCTACTTCAAAGACCCACTCAACCACAGAACAAGCCCTGTCAGACTGACACCTATAGAAATCTGTGGGAAGGGAAACATCTGCGAACGGATTGTTGCAGTACTCACCAAGCCCCATGTCAAGCTCAGCAGCTGACGCTTGCCCTCTTCTGCCGCTTTTCTGCAGAAACAGCCGACGTGACATTTTGTGCACCGACAAATATGAACTTAAACTTTATGGCAGCATATCTATGTGGAAAGGTAATGGGAGTGTCAGCAGAAGAGAACGTCAGGGGAAAGCGCAACCACGGAAACGCTCAACTCAGGCGTGTTATAGCCCTACTGCGACGCTTGTAATTCTGCCTTTAGGGAGGACTCGACCTCGCTCGCAGCTGAAGGAAAAGGCAGCAGAAGACCAAACAGGACACAAGCGGTACCCGCAGAGAGGAAATGATCTGAGAGTCCAATTAATCACGTCTAAGAAAAGCAGTGGATAGGTGCAAGAAAAAACGTATGTAGGCATGAACGAGGCAAAGGGATTCAAAACCAAACAATTGAGTCAAACAATACTGATGCATTTTTGCAGGGGAGTGAAACATGTTGTCAACTGCATGGCGTCTCACCTTCCAGCTTGCCCACTAGTCCCTCACTCCGCTGTCGCTCATCCCTTATACGGCTTCGCGCGTTGCTTAGGAGTGTTGTGAGCTCGGCGATGGTCTTTTCCTGCTCCATGGCTTTCTTTTCCGAGTCTTTCTGCTCCTCTAATAGTCGCTGCCGCTCACGCTCATGCTGTTCCACCTCCATGCGATAGTTGCGAATTTGTTTGCGGTGGAGCTTTTGTTCTTCTTCGGCGCTCCTACGTGATTCCTCTAGCTGCAGAACTTGCTGCTGCAGCCTCGCTATCTCGGCCGCGGAAGCACGGGACTCTGCATCTCGTTGTTGCTGCATCTGTTGCAGCGCCTGCTGCTGTTGGTGCTGCTGCACTTCAGTGGCGCTGGAAAAGCACAACGAAATTTGGCAGAAACACAAGCATGTGCTGTTTTCCCGGGGTACAGCAAATACCTTGTCCTACAGTGCCGGAGGCATCTAGTCTCAGCTGATAGTTCGTTTAGGTTAATTCGAATTGAACACTGCTAATTTAAGGTTTCCAGGCTTTCACTGGTTGCAGGCTGATAAGGGGCCTTGTAGGCTCTCACGCGAGTCGCTGAGTTGCTTCATTGAGCTGTGCCGTCAGTTGGTGCCTGCCTCACAGTAAGGAAAAAAGGAAACAAGAATGCGCTTAGCTTGCGGTTGCCTTTCTCATTGGGAATCCGCATGATAGAGACTTAAAGCAGCTCGCTTGCAGCGGGAAACTGACAGACTAACATGTGAGCTTGAAGGGCCTGGATATGTTGCTGTTGCTGCAGTATAGCTTGCTGCTGCTCCTGAACCTGCGCTTGCAGCAGTTTGTTTTGTTGTTGCAGCGCAGCGTTCTCGTTTTTCGTTGATTTTAAAGATCCGTCAAGATCCTGACCATGCTGCAGAGACCACACCCAAAGCCAGCCCTAGTTTGTCTGTGTCAAGCCTGCTCCCATTCCAACGCAATATGCATCACGAGGTGCTGCGCTGCTCACACATTTGGTTCCTAATCTGCCAACTATAGCTGTGAAGGGGCCAGCTCTCGGCTTACCGCCCTCGAGGCCTCAGCTCGCCTTTGTGCCTTCTTGTCTCCGGCAGGTGCCGCAGTGTTCCCGGAAAGATCGGCGTGCGCCACCGACAGCGCGGCAGCCATGGGTTTTACTGGTTCTGCTGCGATTGAGAAGGAGAGGTATCCGCATGCAATGCTGTATTCTGTTGCGTTTTCTTCTTTGGAAAACAGATTTACGTGATGGATGCTGAAAACCCCGTCTGAAGACAAAAAGGGGAACACCGCGCAACCGTAATCTGACCAGCACCGCGCACTTCCATCTGGGTTAGTCAGTCAGCCATTACAGTAACGACTTCAGAAACACCCTCAGTGTAAAACAGCAGTCCAACAAGTTGCTGGATGGGCAAAGGAAGTGATAAAAGAAGCATGCGCAACAGCAAGTATGTGGTCATCATGGGCAGCCTCAGGATCATCAGCAATGCAGCAACAACAGCAGCAGCATCCCTCAGGAGAGTTGTGCAGAGGCGAACATGTCAGAGAGCTGAGGAGAAATTGAGCTGTGAAGGTCGGCCATG
>NW_024015813.1:0-2716 GCF_000499745.2 Eimeria mitis
TCACTTCAACTATGGTTTCCTTTTCTACCTACTGAGGCAGGGTGTTTGAACACTGAAGGGTTTGTTTGCGTGACGGATTCGAGACGGAGGCAAAACCCAATAAGCGCCGTCATTGAAGTGGTGGCGCAGTATATGTGCAGCGCAGTGCGCTGTAAAAGGCAGTAGACACTACATGGATGCGTATACCAAACGCGTAGAGGTATTGTTAGCCAGTCTGTGTATGTGGGATGGTATTGATTCTGCGGACGCCGAGGATATCAAAGATCTTCCAGCAGTCAATGGAATCGCGAACACGATTTGTGTAGTGTGTAGGCAATCACGGCGTGCGCAGCACGGGGAACCAAGAGCTCATTATGTTGTGAATGCATAGCACAAACAGAAGCAGCAGAACATGCCCAGGTGCGTGAATTTGTTTTGGCAGGGCGCGCTGAGCTGTTTTCCGTTTGGAGTAGGTGCAACATACGGCTTTGGGACTGATGTGCCTTAGTGCTTGGCATCTCAGAGCAAAGTGTCGGTAGTATCTCATTTTGTTTGGCAGAGACAATGGAAGGCCGGCTCTCGGTCTGGTGTCACGTAATCCTTCCTGTGCACCCAAACAACTTTCGATGTTCATTGGCACACCAACAAAAGACCTTTCAACAAGGACGCATGAGAAAACCGGAGCCATTGCCGTGCAATTGGCTCAACATCCCGTTGGTTCAAGCTTGCCTTGGCTGATACCAGATTCGTTCGCCAGTAGGAATATACGGAGTATATGGAGGAGGCATAGGCGGCATGCATGGGTGAGCATGGTGGGGATGTCTAATTTGTGTGCGCGGCTCTGGAGCTGTGGTGCGCGAAAGGGATTCTTTACTTCAGGATCGCGCGTTGTTGTATCCATTACTCATGCCCGTAGTCGCACGCTCGTCTGTTCGGCACTCTAATGGGTTATATCATGCTTCAGCTTGTATGCAAGCAAGCATAGATGCATGTGCTCATCCATATATATTGCAGTGCAGTGAGAGAAGGTTGAGTTCCATTTTGCTTTAACCCCGTTGTGCTGCCTTCGTCGGTACCGAAGGTAGGAGGGTGTTTCGGTGTTGCAGTACGATGTGGAAGACGGTTCGGGTGAAGTGATGGCGCAGTATATTTGCAGCTTTGTGTGTGGCAGAGAGTAGCTGAGGCTACGGATTGGTTTGTGTCAGACGTTTAGTAGTAGTGATGGCCAACCCGTTGATGCAGGATGCTAGTTGTTCTGCGGAGAACGGGAATGTCGAAAGGCTGGCCGATGCCAACGGCGCGACCAGCTCGATTTGTGAAAATGTCCATGGAGCGTAAGAAGCGTTACATCGAAACTGTGCTTGACTATGCAGCTATTGGCTAACAAACTGCCAAGCCGAAATGGTAATGAAGGCGCGCTCGTTTGCTTTGCTGAGAGTAGATGAGCTGTGTGGTGTTAACGGTCGGCGCAGCTTATGAATAAATATGTCAACCATTTTCTTTCGTGTTTGATACCTCGTAGCAAAGCGTAGATAACACTCAAACGCAGCAGGCAGAGGCAAGAGGGGGAGCAAGCCGTCGTCGTGCATCCCGCACTTGATATCTCCTGTGCTTTGTGAATACGCTTGAATGTTGTTCGTTATGCAGCAAGGGAGACTTCAACAAGGACTCCCCCTGAAGCCAGTTGCATCATCCTGTAAATGCATCAAGATTGCCTGTTCCCCATTTCCTGGTTGCAATACGCTTCATCTGCCGATCAGATTAAATGCACTATTTGGCGGAAACTTGGCTGACGCGCTTGTCTGAACATTCACGAGTTACGCAATTTGTGTGCACAGTTCTGCAGTTTGCGTGCAGACGTCTACGAACGCGATTTGGCGAGGCCGTCTCTGGCGCTGCGCGGGTGGGTCATTTTGGGCAGAGCGTGTCCCCTTGGACGCAAGCTCAGCTGATCTCCGCCGTAATGTCGTTATGGTTCCTGTTACGTTCCAGCTTGTAGGAAGGCAGGAGTAGATTCATATGTGCATGCATGCATATTTATTAAGTCGTAGTGTGAAAAGAAGCTGGAACTTGTTTTGCTTGAGCCGTGTTCTTTTTCGCCGTCGACGGCGGTGGGATACTTCAGCGCTGCATTACGCCTTTGCGCGACTGTGTCAGACATTGCAGCAGATGCCAAAGAAGTGGTGGGGCAGTACACATGCAGCGCAATACGTGGTGAGGGAAAGCAGGCAGTACGCAGCAGTCTCAAACGTTAAGGAATATTGACGGCCAGCCCGGTAATGTGTGATGGTAGGCGTTGTTGAGACCACTCGAAAATAGAATGGGGTACCGCTGCCGACGGCGAGGCCGAAACGAATTGCGAGAATCATACTAGCGCCTTCGCGGACGCAAGATGGGAGTATTCGCCAATGCACAGCTGTTGAGCAACAAAAAGGAAAAAAAGAGCCGGCGGTGAAGGCGGATATTTCTGGCTAGGCGAAATTTGGGGTTCGACGAAAGATCAGTCTATTAATGCATCACTGACTTTTGACCACTGTTCGGCATCCAGCGGAGCGCTCATAGCGTTCCACATACTCGTCAGATACAAACGGGAGGCAGGCCCGTGGCCTGCTGGCACGTGATGCTTCCTGTGCATTTCAACAATGTTCGACTTTCGTTGGTCTTGCGACAAGAAATGATTCAAGGAGGAGAGCTCAGACAGCCGGAAACATTGCCGTCCAGTTGGCTCAAGCTTGCA
>NW_024015814.1:0-2715 GCF_000499745.2 Eimeria mitis
AGCTACTGATAGTAGTTGCGGCACGCTCAAACTCAGCAGCGAAAGTAAAAGGGATGAAAACAACAGGGTTTATTAGTCTAATTTTGTTTTTATAACATATAAAGAAATACTCCTCAGTTTAGGCGCCGGCTTCCATTATACGCTGGTCGGCTGCTGTGCATGCATCTGACGCTCTCCTGGCCTGGTGGAGGTAGGGGGCGAGATTGCGTTTAAATTTTCAGAAAAAAAGCGTTTTAAGAAATATTAATATTTGTTTTATTAGTAACATGAAAACTGTGGAAAAAAGAATTCGTTTAATGCGTACAGGAGGCGAGCCCGTGGGTGACCTTGGGGGGTCTGAAACAGGTCACTGCGCCGGAGCACCGAAACCTCGAGAGAAATGAAAATGCAAAGTTGAAATATTATTACATTTGCAAGTTTTAAAAACACAGGAAAGCTAATCAGCCTTGTAATTCATGAATGGGCTCACAATATGAATACAGTGGAGCAGGTGATACGTCAACTCACAACAAGCAGGGCAGTTCATTCCGCTTCGAAAAAATTTTCTTGTTTTGTGCGTAAACAGCTTGAATAACGAAATTAATTAATTAATATACACCAAATGATCAGAACAAGAGGCGGAAAAGCACAAACAGCACCCCGCTATTCCTGCGTATTTCGGGAAACCCTGAAACAATTCAACTCTGAACGCCGATTGCAACTCCAAAGAGATGGTTATTTCTCGCTGTGACAGCATGAATAAACCCATATTCATGTTTAAATAATTCTATATGTTTCCTTTATTCACACTTCGTGGCATAGTTACATATATATTTGTGTTGAAACGAGTTCTGCAAGTTTCCTTTCGGCATCCTTTGCATAGTATATATTGCACCATATTCCGTGTATACAGCTATGAACAAAAGCTACATGCATTAAGCCACAGACTATCAACATTTTTCCTTAAGTAAAACACCTGAATCCCGCCATATGGCCCCGATAAAATCAGAAAAAGGCGAGGAAACAGCGAAGGGATTAGAGAGCGTTTACGTGTGCAGAGGGTATCTATGGGTCAGCATAGAAGCGGTGGTTTCCCTGAAACGTTCTGCTTTCGAAATTCCCTTTGGCTGGTGCGTGTTATCTTCGCCTCGTTTTAGTTTGCCTTTTAGTTTTTAGTTGCGTTGCTGCTCCTACAAACTCAGCACCGCTTCCTTTTTCGCTTCTTTTGGTGAGCTTTACATCAGTTCGTTCAGCCATATAAACTGTAGAACCAAAGAGCAAGCAGTGAGTGAAAGTTGCTTTCTATAGTTTCTTTCTCGTTCACATGCTGCTTCTCCTGTGCTGTTCCCTCCTGTTTGTGTTCTTGTTGCACTCCTGGCGGTTCTTTGTTATTTTTTCCGTCATTTTCTGCTTTCTTGTATTCCACGTGAGGCTTCGGTCTAAAAAAATATATTTTGTAGGGCCTAGAGAAGGTCGTACAACTAGGATAAAAATAGACAATAATTAGTGGTGATTCAAGAAGCAAATGATACCCGTCAGGGGGATAGGCTTAGGGTTTAGGGCTAGTAAGCTTTTGCTCTGGCCCCGGTACACCTACTGCTGCTAGCACCACTTTTTTTGCTGCCGCTGGAATGCTATCAAGGAAAAGAAAGCGAAATGGGGAAGATCATACAAAGAAAATACGAGATGAGCCCATTGAAAAGCGTGGGTTTAGATACAGCTCGCACGCGCAGGGTACTGCTAGCAGAGGGAGCAGAAATATAGAATAGCATCGCCGAGTTCTATAGCAGAAAGGGGGAATATATGTTCCAGCAGCAGTAGCTGTACAAAGACCAGATTCTGTTCCTGGTTGACGCTAGGATGTATATATATATTAGAAAGAAAACTGAGATGAATCAGCACCCTCAAGACTCCTTTACAAAGGAGGTATAGTAGAAGCATAGCCATATCTATCAGGAGTAACAAAAGTAAGCAGCATCAGCAGAAACAATTCAGATATTTCACCTCATCATTTTCTCCCGTTCTGTGTTCTGTGCTCGGGGCTTCTTCTCCTCCGCCTCGCCACCGTCTTCTCTCCCTCTCCGTACTAGGTCTATCTGAAGCTGGTATATGTATTTCTGCTTGCTTTCTGAGTGGCTAGCCGGGCTGTAGTAAGCATTTAAAAATTATATACTTGTATAGTTACACGCGTATAAAGGGGCTTATGTGAGCGTTTGGCTTGCATCCAGAGCTGCAGCAAGATATGCTGCAACGCCCGGCAGGCCGCCGCCTCTTCGTCCCCCTTGTCCGACCCTTGTATCCCCTAGCCCGCGAAGCTCAGATTAGTTTTTTTTGAATTTCTATTTTTTATATTTTGGCTTTACTGCCGCTCACGATGGATATCAGCAAATATCGCTTACATATATTTTATATTAAATAGTGTATATTATATCGTATATTTTATACTGTATATCTTCTATGTATACTTATATTCATAAGTATACTCTTGATAGACCGTGCTCAAGCTTTCTCAACTCAGGTGTATCCTTCGTAAGAGAAAAAGCAGCGGTCGTTGTAAGCCAGGCTCCCCCAGTGTACTGCACACAGCGGCAAGGGGTCCTTTGGCTGGGTATTATATATAAATTATTTATATATATACGTCTATATGTAAATATAGCTGGCAGCGCGCTTAGCTGCAACAGCTGCAGCAAGACAACAAGAAGTGTGAGCGTGAAGAAGCCCCCCTTCTACATAGGA
>NW_024015815.1:0-2712 GCF_000499745.2 Eimeria mitis
ATATATATATATATATATATATATATATATATATATATATATATATATATATATATATATATATATAGTCCCTTTATCTTCTCTACGGACTTCATCTATTTGTCAGTATTGACTCTCTTTATTGTTTGTCGGCCTCTCCATAAGGAAGAAGGAGGGCCCCCAGCCCCTACCGGGGGCCCCTAAATACCCGAGGGGGCCCCCTAGAGGCCCTCAGCCCTTAAGCCCCTCTAGGGGCCCTTTACCATACCCAGGGGCCCCCCAAAGCCCCACAGGGGGCCCCAGGGGGCCCCCCTGGGGCCCTTCAGGCGCCCTTTGGCGCCCCTCGTGGGAACACTGGGGGCTGTCACGGGGCCCCTGGGGGCCCGCATGAGGCCCCTGAGGGCACTCAGTGGGCCCCTGGGGGCCCTTGTGAGGCCCCCAGGGGGCCCCAGGAGGCCCCTAGGGGCCTCCGGGGGGCCCTTGGGAACCCGTGGGGGGGCCCTGAGGGCCCATAGGGGGCCCCTAGGGGCCCGTGGGGGGCCCCGGGGGGCCCGCGGGGGCCCCTGGGGGCCCTTGGGGGCCCTCATGGGTCCAGGCCGACTTTGATGGCGGAGACGATGAAGCCGCTGGGGATGGTGATGGTGCTCTGCATGATTGGGTGGGTCCGCCCAGGGACAACCTGCGGGAGAAGAGGAGACAGGAGACAGAAGGAGACAGTTGCTGCTGCTGCTGCAGCGTCAACAGCAGCAGAAAGCTATTGCTGCTGCTGCAGCAGCAACAGTAATAGTGTGGAACAGACAGTCAAGACAAGACAGTAGCAGCAGCAGCAGCAGCAGCAGCAGCAGCAGCAATGCCTGACCGACAAAACACTAGCATGCACAGGGGCCCTCATATGGGTACGCCTGGGGGCCCCCACGCAGAGAGGGGGCCCCCCACAGCAGCAGTTCTTAAACAACACTTTAGGGTTTAGGGTTTAGGGTTTAGGTTTTTGTGTTACAACAGAGCGAGCGACAGAGCAGGAAGTATAGTAAGAATGCAGAAAAGGTTTAACTAAACCCTAAACCCTAAACCCTAAACCCTTTTAGGGTTTAGGGTTTAGGGTTTGGTTGAGTCAGAACAAGGAGAAAAAAAAGAAAAAAAAAAATAAATATATTCTTGCCTGAAACTCTCGCAGCAACAACTCCTCTAGGTTGGGGTGTATAAACTCCCGCGAGGCGCACAGAGCTGAGTGGACCCCAGCAGCAGCGTCAAACGCCTGGGTAAACAACACCAGACGGCCCCCTGCAGCAGCAGCAGCAGCAGCAGCAGCAGCAGCAGCAGCGGCAGTAGCAGTAGCAGCAGCAGCAGGAGCAGCAGCGGCAGCAGCAAGAACAACAGCAAGAGCAGCAATAATTCCTACTGTCTCCTTCTGTCTCTCTATGTCTGCCTATGTTTCTTTATGTCTCCTGTCTCCATCTGTCTCCTTTCTCTCTGTCTGTCTCCTTCTGTCTCTTTATATCTCCTCCTCTCTGTGTCTGTCTCCTTCTGTCTCCATCTGTCTCCTTCTGCCACTGTGTGTCTCCTTCTGTCTCCTTCTGTATCTGTCTGTCTCCTTCTGTCTCTGTCTCCCTCTGTCTCCTTCTGTCTCCTTCTGTCTCCTTCTGTCTCCTTTCTCTATCTCACCTGGTTTAAGGAATTTGTATGCTACGAGCATGGCTTTATAAACAAGGGCCGAGAAAGCATCTACAGTAGATATATTGTTGCTGCTGTCTCCTTGGGGTTTTTTTGTTTTATAAGGAGACACAGCAGCAACAAACCCATCTATCCCCCCCCCCTCTCTATCTCCTCAACAGCTCTCATCGCAGCAGCACGCAGCTTCTCCTGGTGTTCCTGCTGCATGCGCTCAGACCGCTCTTCAGGTGTCTGCGGGGGGCCCCCAGGGGCCCCCTCCGCCTTTTGGGGGCCCCCTACGGGGGCCCCCTCCCCCTGCAGGGGGCCCCCCCCAGGGGGCCCCTCCGCCTGCAGGGGGCCCCCAGGGGCCCCCGCACCCCCATTGGGTACAGTACCTTCATGGCGCTCTTGAAGGACTTGCAGCAACTGAGACGCACATGGTATGACTGCTAAACCCTAAACCCTAAACCCTAAAACCCTAAACCCTAAACCCTAAACCCTAAACCCTAAACCCTAAAACCCTAAACCCTAAACCCTAAACCCTAATAATTAGATCCTAAACGTTAAGCTGTAAACCCCGATGCTATTTATTTCCGTTTGCTTTTGATTCTTTCGCACGTATGTTTCGCTTACTAAACCCTAAACCCTAAACCCTAAACCCTAGACCGTAAACCCTAAACCCTAAACCCTAAACCCTCGATAGAAGCTGACGTGGGTGATGTTAATATCAGCTATACGAGAGAAAAGAGAATCCGGGAGAGACAAATCCCGCAGCCCCTTGTCCCCAACGGCCCCACTCTCCAGCAGCCTGAAGACACGGCCCTTCTCTGCAGCAAGGAGACAAAGGAGACACCTAGGGTTTGTCTACTAAACCCTAAACCCTAAACCCTAAACCCTCGATAGAAACTGATGTGGCGTCGTGCTGCAGAGGAGACACTTGGTGTTTGTCTACTAAACCCTAAACCCTAAACCCTAAACCCTCCATAGAACCTGATGTGGCTTTTTGCTGCAGAGGAGACATGTTTGTTTTGTTCACTAAACCCTAAACCCTAAACCCTATATATATATATATATATATATATA
>NW_024015816.1:0-2711 GCF_000499745.2 Eimeria mitis
CGCGATGGAGAAGGCTGAGCCACGCAAACATCCCGCGACGCAGGCAGTTTTCGCTACAGCTGCTGCGCTCAAAGTCCGGCTGCTGCAGCGAAGGCCGGGTGAAGATGCAGTGCTCCCTATACACCTGAGGGAACCACCGCTCAGAGCGATGCTCCAGAAGACAAGTGTACGGGTCCGATTCCCCCTCGCAGGTGCCTTCGTGTCTGCAACGGCAAACAGCAACACCAACAACAGCAGCAGCAGCAGTGACGTTCCCAGGCAGCAAGAATCATACACAGCGACGCCCCCACACTGCCGGCTGGAGTGCAACTACAATAGAAATTCACTAGGCGCATGCCTACGTCTGCTGCTTAGTGCACAACAAGCCCAGGTACAAGCAACTGAAGGCGGAGAAGCCAATCGGGAAGCAGAGTGCCAGTAGGACACATGACGATATAGAGGGACAGTTGGAGGCAGAAGCAGACAGGTATGTATTTGGTGATAAGAGGGGATGGAGAGGAATTGAGAAACGCATTAAACACTCTGCACGCGGAAGAGAGAAGAACTGAGGTGCGCACGCAGAAGGTGAGGCTGAGACTGTGGTCTGCGGTGCATACGGACTTGTGCAAGAGGGCGCGGCACAGACTGCGGCAGTTAGNAGGCTGAGACTGTGGTCTGCGGTGCATACGGACTTGTGCAAGAGGGCGCGGCACAGACTGCGGCAGTTAGGTGCCTCTTCTGGGTTGACAGTGACGGTTTCGTCTGCAGTGACATGTCCATACACCGCACTGCCGCAGTGTATAATCTGGGGCTTTCCTTCCCCCTTTGCCTTCGTCAGCGCCCAGGCCTTCTTCCGTTCCTCTATTATTTCCAGGAGAGAAAAAACACCGTCCCCACCCTCTGCAGACACTCAAAGGCCATCCTCAACTAGTTCATCACTAACAAGAACCCCATTTTCTATATTTTCTATTGTACCGTCGAAATGAGTCCTATTGTATCGCTATCTTTACTGAGGTGAATGCGCTGCGCCTGACACTGAACGGACAAAACCCCTAAAAACAGGAGGCCTCTTCTGCTGCCCAAACATCGCATAACGCCTAGGCAAAGGGAGCGAGTCGAACTCTGCAGCTTATACGGGCCCTGAGCAGCATCTATAGCAGTAAGCGCCACCCCCCGGCCCTGCGAAGAGCCAACCCTAGGAAACAGTAGGGGGTTGGTTGGAGCATGCCTCACCTTCAAATACTGGCCGGAGGTTTTCTTCGCTGCCATTTGAGCCTTCTTTGACAGTAGAGAGAGATATGGGGCCTCGCTGTTCTGCGTAGCCAGGCGAAAAGCTGTGGAGAAGGCCAATTAAGAAGCAACAATAGAGTAGCAGGCGGCGCTTGCAGCCCCAAGCCATCGGCCTGGGCGGCTTATCAAAGCCGTAAGAATGACGGGAAATCAATGCAGGTCCCCTACTAGTGGCTGCTGCTTCTGTTCGAGGACTCGGCGTTGACGAGGAATCTGCATCAGCAGCAGATGCCGCACCCCGTGCTGCAGTCGCAGCAGCAACGCTTCTACTGCATGGCGCATCTGAGAAGGAGGCATTGCAGGGCTGCTCATGCAGGTTCGCCTTCCATGGGGACCTGCGGCGAGACGCGCCCGAAACACTACAAACTGTGGAGAGCGCCATAATCAGCAGCAGTTCTGGCTGCGTGTGGCGCAGCCACGAGCGGGGTCGCACTGCAGTGAAACAGGTAATTTGACAAGAGGAATTGACATGCAGCGTCAAGAAGAAAACACGAAGAGCCGTTGGCCATCCCACGCATGCATTGCTCCCTACGGGTTGCTCCCATAGACCGGGCAGTGGCGCTGGCGCCCTGTGCAGGTGTGTGCGTAGGAAAGACGAAACNAGGAGGCGGGCCGCCGATTAGACAGGACACCCGGTGGTCCGGGCGAGCTAGTTGACTGCGAAAAGGCTCAATTGCAGCGAGTTCGTTCAGGTTCGCTGCTTCCCCTGCCTCTGCAGTATCAAAAGGAAAGCAAAGTTTTCTTTGGAGATGGAGTTGAAATAGACTCAAACGGGGACGAAATTATGCACAAGGACCCAAACTGCATGCAAAGGCCGTATGGGTGATCGCAGCTGCATGACCACTCTAAAGCTCATGCGTCCGTCATGTTCAATAGATATTGGCAAGACGCAACAAAGACAAGCCAATGAAGTAGGAAAAATAATCAACCAATTCCCAGTTTTGAACCAGAAAATGTGCTCGAGGGAACGTATATCGCCTAACCCCGTGACGCTGCTTACGATTCACACCACGGGCTACAGAGGGAAAACTCCCGCTAAACCTGGAAAAAAGCAGTCCCTTTGAAACGAGAAGAATTAATGGACTTTAGTAATCCTGAAATTACGGCTTGGCGAATATCTCGTTCATTATTCTTCCGGCTCGAGCACAAGGCTTTCCAAGCACTGGAGTGCTGATGTAGTGCACAGGCACTACAATGGATCTCCTGTGCAGGCTCTAGAGGCCTAACACCACGAAAAGGAATAATTATAGCGAATATATCTAGGATTAGGACACCTCATTGTAGAAAAGAAGCATAATAAGGTCAATGTGCTCACCAGCTCACACCCGCTATGGGACTTGGGTGTGAGGCCGAGGCTGTGACTCAGATGCCGACTGTAACATGAGTTAGCGCAGAGTTAGCTCAGGAGCCTATCGACAGCTTTGGCATGCTGCGCGTAAGCG
>NW_024015817.1:0-2709 GCF_000499745.2 Eimeria mitis
GCAGCAGCAGCAGCAGCAGAAGCAGAAGCAGCAGCAGGAGGAAGAAAACAGGACACAGGAGCCCCTCCTTAGAGCTGCTGCAGAAGGGCACCGCCAGGATACGGGCTTTGCTGCGTCGCGGCCGTCGCAGCAGAAGAGAAGCAACTGCTGCTGCTGCTGCTGCTGCTGCTGCGGTTTCTTCTGTTGCGCTGCCTGCTGCTGCTCGCATCTCTGTACCTGCTGCTGCTGCTGCTGCTCGCGCTGCTGCTCCTTTTGAACACAGCAGCAGCAGTAAGCAGAGGCTGCCTGAGTTTGCTGCACCAGAGTCAGATGTAGAAGAGATCCCGAAGGCTGCAGATGCTGCTGCTGTTGCTGCTGCTGCTGCGAGCAGCAGCAGCAGCAGCAGCAGCAACAGCAGCAACAGCAGCAGCAGCAGCAGCGGCAGGAGCGTAACGCATTGTAGCCTTTCCCCGCGCATAGATGTGCTCGACCCACTGAAGACAAATGCTGCAAATTATTGGGGGGAAAGTGGTGCTGTAGCTACTGCTGCTGCTGCTGCTGCTGCTGCTGCTGCTGCACCAGTGGCTGCTGCTGCTGCACCAGTGGCTGCTGCTGCTGCTGCTGCTGCGACGCCGCACGATTCGCCTCTTTCCCCTTTTGCCGACTGCAGCAAACTGTCACAAGCTCTGCTGCAGCACCGCGTTGCTGCTGCTGCTGTTCCTTTGGCTCCTGAAACGGGCTGCAGTTCTACAGAGCAACAGCAGCAGCAACAGCAACAGCAGCAGCAGCAGCAGCAGCAACTGCAGTACGTCGTTCATACCTTCTCTCTACAGCATGAGAGAACGCAGGAAGAGCTACAACAAGTATCTGGCTCTGCGGTGAATGCTCTTGCTGCTGCTGCCCCTGTTGCTCCTGCTGCTGTTTCCGTTTCTGCTGCTGCTGCTGCTGCTGCTGAACGAACTTTCTCCTCAGCAGCAACAGCGTTTACACCCACATCACCCAGCTGCACAGCAGCAGCACACGCGGCAGAGCAAACCCCCAAAGAACTGCTGCCAACAGCAGCGGAACAAACGCAGCAGCAGCAGCAACAGCAGCAGCAGCAGCAGCAGCAGCAACCGCAGCATCAGCAAACCCAACAACAGTTGCAACAGCAACAGCAGCAACAGCAGGAGCAGCAACAACAACAGCAGCAGCAGCAGCAGCAGCAGCAACTGAGACAGACGCCATCAGATGCTGATGCTTCGTTTGAATTGTTATCGCCAGCGGGGCAGAGAGGGCAGTGCAGCAGCAGCAGCCGCAGCAGCAGCAACAGCAAGCACCGCAGCAGCAACACCATCAACAACAACAACAACAACAACAGCAGCAGCAGCAGCAGCAGCAAAGGAAAGTGGGAAAGGAGCTGCGGCACTGCAGAGCTGCGATTGAAGATTTGCATGCGCTTGCGTGAGCAGGCGTTGCTGCTGCAGCAGCTGGAGGAGAGGTATTTGCTGCGGCAGCAGCTGCTGAATGCCGATAGATACGTGAAGGGGTTGCGGTGTATCTGCAGCTGCAGCAGCAGCAGCAGCAGCAAGAGGGAGAAAAGGAACGCATGCATGCATGCAGCTGAAATAGAAGCAGCAGGCATACACGCGGATGACAGCAGCAGCCACAGATCAGAAGCTTTAGGGATCTCTTTGCCTCAATCACCCCTGCTGCAGCAGCAGCTGCAGCAACAACTGCAGCAACAACTGCAGCAGCAGCAGCAGCAGCAGCAGCAACAGCACAATAAATTCCTTCAGACACTGCAGCAGCTGCAGGCGGAGGAAACAAAAGGCGACGTCGGATGTACTCAACTGAGGAGCAGGGTCTGCAGCAACAGCAGCAGCAGCAGCAACAGCAACAGCAGCAGCAGCAGCAGTAGCAGCAGCAGCAGCAGCCAACGCAGAATTCAAGAGGTGGCGGCCCACGGGGCTGCATGCACTGTGTCTTATCAACCGAATGTAGACAATTTCGGTGGATCAGCAGCAGCAGCAGCAGCAGCAGCAACAGCAAAGCAACCAGCAGCAGCAAAGGAAGCAACAGCAGCAGCAAAAGCTGCACTGGAAAGGGATACAGCTGCAGCAGCGGCTGCAGCAGCTGCAGCAGCAGCTGCAGCAGCGCTCCCCCCACGCACCTTTGACAGTCCCTCTGTCAAGGCGAAGCTCACAGCGACGGCAGTATGCATACAGCCGCAGCAGCAGCAGCAGCAACAGCAGCAGCAGCAGCAGCAGCAGGATGAAGAGCGTTCAGCTGCTGCAGGGGGCCTGCAGCGTGCAGCAGCAATAGCAAACGGGGGCTGCAGCGACTCAGCTGCAGCAGCAGCAGCTTCTGCTGCTGCTGCAGCACCCCAAACAGATAGAACGGTTCGTGATGGCGTGCCTGACAGCAACAGCAACACCAGCAGCAGCAGCAGCAGCAGCAGCAGTAGACGCGGGGGCCCTGGCTGCGTCTGTCGGTGCCGTTGCGGGTTCGTTAAGCAGAGGCAGATGTTTGCGCTGCCTGGGGAGACACTGCAGGCAGAAGAAGCCACCACGGAGACCACTGCAGCAGCAGCAGCAGCAGCAGCAGCCGCAGCAACAGCAGCAGCACAACGCCCAAACGAATCCGATATGAAGCCAGTAGTGCACCCGCGAGTCAGTGACCAGCGCAGCAGACGTTCTAGTTTTGATTCAGCAGCAGCAGCAACAGCAGCAGTACCAGTGGCTGCAGCAG
>NW_024015818.1:0-2707 GCF_000499745.2 Eimeria mitis
CTCGCTCCTTACTCCCTATAATTACCTATCGTTATTGATTGCAGCTACTTGTAGTGCTAGCGCACTACAATATAGATGCTGGGGCTTTGAATGCCAAGCCCGACCAGGAAACTAAAGTGGCGAGAATAGATGGCAGCCGCCGAACCCGGAGCTCAGAAGGCAACGATGAAATAGTGAGCGGCGCATTAGCTTCTACAATATTCTAGTGATATAACTCGAAGTTCCAGGCGCATGAGAGGAGAAAACATCGAGCAAAGTCGCCACGAGGACTAACAAAGCAACCAAGGAAAATCCTTTGGCCGCACACGGTCTGTGACCCAATGATGAGGCAAAAGGAGGTGAGAGCCACACCTGCAAAACCGCCACGACTTAAATCAGCACTTTTCAAATTCGTATTTGTGGTCGAACACTGCTAGCAACACTAGATATAGGCTCCAAAGCGGACCTGATAAAAGAAGGCACGGCGCGGAGGTGCAACCTACTTGTGTATTTGTTAATGCAGTCTTCGCGACAAAGTTCTGTCGAAGGCGCACAGGAAACGAAGGAAAAACTATGGGCATCGAATTCGAGTTCGATTCGTGAAACCGACATATCACCATGATGTGGGACTGATGTTCTCGGCCAGTTCACCAAAAAATAACTTCAGGTATGCTGCAGGTGACTCAGTGAAGGGTACGCGTGGGGCCTCCAAACGAAGCCATTACCATGCAGCGGGAACCAATGAGATAGTACATCTAGCAGCATTTCCACCAGCAGTTGAGTCCTATACTGTCAAGGGAAGGAATTACTGCCCCAAGAAGAAAATAACAGGGGGGCTCGTACTTTGTGCAGGGGTGTTGCAGAAAACGGGGGAGAAATGTGTGCGCTGCGTCGTGATGCTCTTAGGACGATTGCATTTGTCGCAAGCTCAATACAATCAACAATCGACAATAGTAAACAGTGCTGGTGGTGGTGGGAGAGGTGGTGTACGGGAGCCGGGTTTAGGCGCCTCAATAAAATCACGGGGACGCAACAGCTTCTGACGTCGCGGATCGATAAACTGCTTGATAGTCTACACTGTTTAGTAGATACATCAGTTGACTGCGTTGATACATTTCTTTGGGTCCTAGTCTGTCCAGACGGGCAGGCAGAAGGCTATGTTCCATCCCCACACTCGCGAACTAGAGTACACGCGCATCTCATTTGGTCGCATGGATGCACCTGCCGAACTGGAGAGACAAGGCAATAAGGATTCTTTTTACCCAATCAATGATGGATAGATGCTTTTATAAATGAAGGAAGTGTGAGCGTTCGGCCGAAATGAGGGGGAGCAGATGCAGCACCCGCAGCATATATTCCAACTGCTGCATATGAGGCAGCAGCTCTCAACAGCACAGAAGTGTTTGGTTTCTTCCCAAACAATAAGCTTCTTAGGTGTCTCGAACTATGTGGCCTAGTCTATTGCAAGGAAAGCATATGCGGCTCTCTGCTGCTGGCCATTACCACTTATTATTCTTGCCTTGACGAGGCTTACATTCGCAGTCAGATTATCTATACGCTGTTTATATGGGTCTTACCCCAAGCACTTTTCTTTGTCTTCTGCTGTGACGGCGCTCCTGCGTGAGTACTCTTGCATCTCTGCAAGGCCGACCCTTCCACGCCCCACGGAGTATACAAGGAAAAAAATATTGTAAGCGTTCTCTATAAACTGTTCTTCTTCTTCCCCACACAAAATTGCGTTTGATCGGGGCATGTCATCTGATAGGAAAGCAGTTGTTCGGTATCCTCTCGCACTGGAGGAAACGCAGTTTCTCCGGCCCACCCAGCCGAAATATTTTTTTTTTTTTTTTTCAAAGAAAAGGCCTTGAGAGCTAACCAGCGCTACAAGCCAGGCAGTAGTCCGCGTGCGAGGCTCAAAGGCGCTGCTGGCGTCTTCGCCTCTGTAGTATGTGTGCTACCCAGTGCAACGAGTATCCTCTACCCCAGCGAAGCAAACCATTGGTGTACGAGTTCCCCTAACACACACGAGCCAAGCTCAAGCCTCCAAGCGTTCTGTGCACACGGCCAGAAAGGCCAGGGCTTGGCTCCTGAGGAGGCGACGGGCTGCAGCAGCAGCCCGTCGCTGCAGCAGCTCCCGCGCCGCGTGCTGCAACGCCAGCCCCACATGCAGCAGTCCCCCACCACAGCTCTGCTGCATGCACCATGCACTAATACTGNAGAAGGGTACTGGTGAGGATGCCTACTATCTTGTGAAGTGGAGAGGCGCACCCGAAGACCGAGCCACCTGGGAGCCGAAGCATCACTTGGCCGGCTGCCCTACATTACTCAGGGCATGGCGGCTGCGGCAGCGCAGCTTCTTTTCACACTCTAGGGAGACTGGAATGCCATTATGTCGCTACTTCGCACATCACCCCTTTACCAACATAAGGCCGCCTAGCATGTTCGTCTCCCTTAGCGCTTAGGCTTTCGCGTTTAAACGCTCAGTTCCCTCAGCGCTGGAACGTATTGGCTGTCTAGGTCTTTCCTTCGTATATTTTGCCCTTCGAGCCGAGCTGCGACACTGTGCGTTGTCGGCGCACAGCCCCCCGACAGCCCCATCAGGGACATCTCAGGTCTGATGCCCAGTGATGAGATCCATCGCACTTCACGCCTACTGACCGTAGATTGCGAATAGTTAATTTTTCGCAAGGCGCAAGTCGTGCGCTGAGCAAATGCAAGCAACCATTGA
>NW_024015819.1:0-2705 GCF_000499745.2 Eimeria mitis
CCTCGCTCCTTACTCCCCATAATTACCTATCGTTATTGATTGCAGCTACTTGTAGTGCTAGCGCACTACAGTCAGTCTCAGAGCCACAGCTTCAGCGTCACATCCAGCCCCCCAAGCCGGTGCCGGCTGGCGGGCACTCCGATCCTAATATGCATCTTCTCTTATGTAGAGATGTCCTAACTCCTGAAATACTCTCTAGTATTTAATCCTCTTCATGATACTAGGCCTCCAGAGGCCACACAGAGGAGCTATTGTAGTGCCAGTGCACTATACCTACCGGCAGAGCGGCTGGAACACACTTTGCCTGTGCTTGCTTGTGTGTGGTCAGTTGATCTTATGCATACAGAACTGTTACGCCTGTTGTATATCATCAGATAGCTCAGCTGAATGCTTGCGCCTTTCGACACTTTGCGCCCTCGTAACAGGCGCCTCCTTTGCCGCATGGCTTGCCGGCGTTGGTTCACGTAAATATACTTTCCCGCAGGCTGAGTTTCCAGCCAGCATTGCTGGCACTTGGAGTTGGTCTCACAAGGCTTAAAATCAAAAAGCAGCAAATTCAGTGTTTCCAGGGCAACGATCAATTCTCCAAGCCGCTTTTNCAAGGCTTAAAATCAAAAAGCAGCAAATTCAGTGTTTCCAGGGCAACGATCAATTCTCCAAGCCGCTTTTGCCCATACACCTGCGGAGGCGGCTGAAGCCGATGATCCCTGGAAATTTGGGTAGGCGGGCGTGTTTCTACGCCACACTCTTCGAATCTCACTAACTCAACATCCTGGCAACATCTTTATCTACGGGGACTTTCGGCATTCAAAAACGGCGGGAAAAAATATCATCCGTAAACGCTTACAAAGATAAGAAGCTCCTAGCAGAGACTCAGCCTGTTAAACCTCTGGAAAAGTGCAGGTTGTCAGCCATACAGAAGGAATATTCAACGGATGACGGCTTGTCAACGACATCTCTTGTTGCTCCTAGTAGAACCTCCGTTTTCACATTTTGGTTCCTGTTTTTTTGCGGTATGCCTCAGTCGATGTTCCGGTGCATGCTACTGCTTTTAGCTACACTGCGTGCCATCTTTACCAGCTGTAGTTTTGATTGTGTCGAAGGCATCAATGATCAGTGGGGCATCGAAATGTTCAATTGTGCGTACTCTCCGTGCTGCAAGTAAATTAGTATATTCTCTTACAGTAATGNGGCATCGAAATGTTCAATTGTGCGTACTCTCCGTGCTGCAAGTAAATTAGTATATTCTCTTACAGTAATGCCAGCTAGTATATGGCTTGCAATCCTGTCGACAAAAAGTATCCGGTTGGCCTTTGCCAGAGCAGTCGAAAGCCTCGAGAGCGGCTAATCATGCCCGTTTTCGACGCTTTCGACTGCGCTGGAAAAAGCTGATAAGAAGCAGCGCAGCGCATATTCATGCGGGCATCCAATGGAGACAATGACATCTGCGTTTTGAGCAAATGAGTGGGCGCCGAGCTGCTTACAGGGGCTAACAAACAAAGACTTGGACTCCAAACCGGTGTCTGTGGAAGGCCCGACGACAGCAGCTGTACAGACAAGCAATTTAGCACTAGATTGGGGTTTTAGCATCTAGTGAGCTTTTATGCCAAAATACAGGCAACCTCGACAGCTCCTTCCGCCCTGCGCTGGACTGTGTCTCTGAACAACGGGTTGCGGCACTAAACAGAGTTTAGCAGCGTCAAGTCAACGACTCAGTCAGGGGAGAGGAAAATGAGGAATCCCATACAGGCTCGAAAATGAATAGGAAAATGAATAAGAATTAGGAAACCACGAGTAATAGACAACGGAATCCCGTGTCCTCAGCCATCATCTGGTTGCCGCAGGATTCAGCAACAGGCACAGCAGAGGCCAGGGCCACCAAAACCTTCGATCAGCCACATATTACTATGAATGACATTAATTAAATAATTTCAGTTGTATAGTTTCCAAATTCCGGGCGCTTGGTCTGCAGATCGTTCGTTTACAAGCAGGCGGGCCGTTGCTTGATCCAGCCCGGAATCAAAGGCTTGCAGGCAACCGGGCCGAACGAGCTAAGCAGATGAGCCACACGAGTATTTCTACTTCGATCATTGAACCAAAAACTTTGCCAAACGTCCATCCAGAGTTCAATAATGAAGTAGGCGAAACCCATGGGGGAGACGAATTCAGCAAAATCTTTCGTTTGTGAACCGATCTGACTCCTGCCAGGCAGAAGCCGATTCTAGAGCAAGTGCCGGTGTTACCGCTGTGATGCAAGACAATGTCAGGGAGGTCTCCAAGCCTATTTTTCTGGGACTACCGTCACTTCCGCGTCTGTGTGTGGGCATTTCTTGTGTTCGCTGGGAACTGTTGTCTGGGCCGCAGCAACTGGATCTCTGACCAGTCCACCACGGTCATCCAGGGAAGACCGGAAGTCCCTCCACAAAGATTTGGGGGAATATCTCTAGTGAGTATTAGTTCCAGCGAAGATGATATGTCACTCGAGGATGGGAAAACTGACAGGCCTGCCCACTCAACCCCTCACGATGCGCCTGGTCTGGATAACCCCCAGCTGCAAGGACACAGAGCAAGTAAGCAGGCTCTCCAATAATCCGACACAACTGGCACCACTTATGCATATGTAGATATATATCTGCGTCTATATATATATATATATATATATATATATATATATATATATATATATATATATATATATATATATA
>NW_024015820.1:0-2701 GCF_000499745.2 Eimeria mitis
TATGGTTATACGGATGAGACAGAGTGGGGGGAGATGCGATTTGTCCTGGAGTTCGGATAATTTGCAGCAGCTCCAAGGCGCAAGTGGCAGGCCCATCAGTGATCAGTCCGTTTATGTATGTTTACCGGAGAACGGGAAGATTGAATGGCGGGCTGTGGCCGAAGACGCGGTCAGCAGGGATTGGGTATACCTGTTCGTTGCCTGCAAACGCCAGGCCAGAGTCTGCTGTGTATGAGGATGTGTCTGATTTGGCAAGACTGACGATGCTGTTTTGTGTTCGGGGTAGGTGAAGTTTATGAACGCGTACCGGATGGGCCTTCGAGCTAGCCATATCGCGGCGGGGTGTTCGGAACAGCTTTTTCTAATCACTCTAGGCCAACCCGATGCAAGGCACCTTTGGTCGTGTGCCGTGCATATCTTCTACGCCTTGAACATTTGCGACTCGTGTTGGTGTTTAAACATGACGCGACGTGACAACAACGCTTCATGGAGCAATCTGAATTGCCCTAATGCTGGTATTAAGCTTGGGCGTGGTTAGCGTGCGCTGGTTGATTTGCGTTTCATCTGCCGATACGAGTGTACGCAGCGTTTGACGGCGAGCAAGAGGAGTTTCATGCGTGTGCCTCGTGTGCGTATGCAGTTTGTGTGCACGTGTGTACGGCAGCCGTGTGTGCGAAGCCTACCTTCACATTGCGATCGCGCAGTATTCTTAGGCAGGCAGTTTGGATATACGAAGGAGGCCGAGTGGCGGAAATGCGCTTTGTCCTGGACATCGGACGATTGGCAGCACGTCCGAGCTGCAGGTGGCAGGTCCATCTCCCCGCCCTACGTGCACACGTGTCTGCGTTTCAGTTTTCCGATAGCATGCATGGGTGCCCATGCGTATACGTGCGCGCTTGGGGTGTTTACAGTCTGCTATCAAAGGGGGGAGTTGGCCTCAGTGCAGCCGAACTTTTGTTCGATATATAGTTTGGCGGTTTACTTCGGCACTGAAATATGCGTTTGCGAGGGAAATTATGACATGACAAACTGCCGCAGTGAATGGATGAGGCAGCATGTGTGCAGCGCAGTGGGTGGTGGGAGGCAGAAGCGACTACACGGCTGTTTGTGTCAAGCGTTTAGAAGTCTTGGCGGATATCCCGGTTGTATGTGATGGTTGGTGTTCAGCGGAAGACGGGAATCGCACGGTCGAGGGCTAGGACAGACGTTGCAGCCAGCCTGAATTTCGTAGGCGCTCACTGTGTTTGTACGAAATAGGACGGTACCACTAGCTCATTATGCGCCTAACAAAAAAGGGTGCAGAGCCGGCAGTGCAAGCGGGTGTTGCTGGTTTGGCTAGATTGGTTAAGCTGTTGTTTGGTCAGGGTACGCGCAGTTCATGAATGTGTCAATAATTTCTGTTGCAGAGTTTCCCTAGCACTGCAATATGATGGACAGAGACGAACGGGGAGCAGGCCCTCAGCCAACACGCATATGATGTTGGAAGCATACGTTTTCGATTCTCCTCGGTCTTCTGGGAAGCCGCAATTCGACAAAGACGCGCTAGACAGGCAGCTGCATCGTCCTACATTTGGTATCAAGCCTTAGATTACCTTGCTCATGCTCGAATCATTTTTTGCTGCCGATTGTAGTGTATATGGCTTATTTGGCAACGCGTCAGCCGAAGGTCACGTATGAACGTCGTGACGTTGCAATGTGTGCAAGCATATCTACATCGGTGGCGTGGCGATGCCTTTGGCACTGCAACTGGGCGGTGTGTTTGTACAGCGCGTACGCAGGTCATACGCAGTAAACGATACGCAAATGAGATGCGTTCAGCAACTAGAACAGTCTGTGTGCAGTTAGCTGAATGTGAAGCAAATTCATCGTTTCGGCACGATACTGTTGGGCCTCAGCTGGTATGCGAACAAAGATATATTTATGCATTGGCCAGGTATTTAGGGCGTTGGCCTGTGGGTAGAAGCGGGAAGTCGCTGTGCGTTGATCATGCTCTTCTTCACTTTGTAGTGGGAATGGGCCTTTTGAATGCGCAGCAAATCCTGATACGATACATTTTTTCAGTGAATTGTTGAAGCAGTATATCTGCAACGCAGTGCGTAGTGTGAGCGGGCAGTGCCTGCACGGCGAGTTGTACCAGAGCGCTGAGTAGCAACAGTGACGAGCCCAGTTATGTACGATGGTAGCTATTTAGCGGAGACCGAGAGAATCGAAGGGAGAGTTGCGGCCGAAGACGCGGCCAGCAAGGATTGTGTATACCCGTGCGTTGCCTGCAGAAACGAGGCCGGAATCTGCTGTGTATGTGGATGTTTCTGATTTGGCAAGACTGACGATGTTGCCTTGTGTTCAGGGTAGGTTCAATTTATGAATGCGTAACTGATGCACTTTCGATCTAACCATATCGCGGCGGGGTGTTTGGAACAGCTTACCCTAACCGCTCCAAGCAAACTCGATGCTGGCGAGCTTTGGTCGTGTGCTGTGTATACCTTCTACGCCTTGAACATTTTCGATTTGTGTTGGTCTCTGAACATGATGACGCTTGACAAGAACGCTTCATGCAGTCATACAAGTTGTCGTAGCGCTGTTATTAAGATTGGGCTTGGTTTGCGTGCGCTGGTTGAGTTGCGTTTCATCTTGCCAAGGTGCTTAGGTGCATAGCAAACATCGCTGCTTAAGCTTAACTGGCCTGTCTTGGCGGTTGGGA
>NW_024015821.1:0-2701 GCF_000499745.2 Eimeria mitis
TATATATATATAGTATTCTCTGCGCGAGGTTAGCACATGAACATTCACTTGGCCTTGATAGGTTGGCTACAAGCAAACACAAGCGCCCACGAAGTGTCTGTAGATATAAGGCGTACCGCAGAGGAAGCTTTGTTGTACCTGCACGCGAGGCTATCTTGTATAATTAGTTGCAACGAGGTGCACAGCAACTCATCTCAAGCTACCTGCACCCCCGCATCCCCAGGCCCTGGGGTTTTGCGCCCAGGATATCTGTTAACACAGGAAATATCTCAGCTTTATACTTAGCATAGTAACATCTCAATATATTCAATACACCTGGAATCGGGCCAGAAGGCATTCGAATGATCTACGTTGCAACTGTATCTCCAGTGCTCGCACCAATCTTGCGATCTTATCGAGGACAACCATGAGTCGCGATAAACTCTAAATACATAGGAAAATGTATACATAGAAGATGTATGCAGGTTCTCTCCCCTCTGATGAAAGCCGAGCACAGTGCCACAAGGCCCTGGGGGTGGTGAGGAGAAAAGGCAGCCGCAAACGGTAGCAGAACTCCTCGCTGCAACTCCTGCTGCGAGGAGTGCTGGAGTTCAGGAGGGACCGCTCCTCGCCTCCACAGGTACCTCACGCGGTGCAGCATTGTTCCTAGTTTTTAACCTGAATATGGGTGGTTTTTCTTCGGAAACCTGATAGCATTCTGTTGCATGCAGGGAGAACGCGCAAGGCAACAAGTAAGCTAAAGCAACCATAGTGCAAGCCGCGATCGCAGGATCGCAGGAATGAAGGCCGTATGCACCTGCGTATCTCTACTTCACCCCTGCTCGTGCCTGTACGTAACGACAGACCCCGATTTTATCCGAGGGCTGTCGAGAACTGCAGTACAAAGTAAAGTCACGAATACTTAAAATAACATTTTGGTCTCTTTGCTTCATGCTCTAGCACAAAAACGAGAATTGTTGAACACGTACTTAACCCTCCACAGCCAGGTGGAGGGTAAGTAGAGAAGTGACATCAGCATATTTGATAAGCAGGTGACTTTGATTCTTCTGGACTGCTTTCGGCGAAGCAGCTGAGGGTAGGCATTGGAGAAGAGCTGGCGTTTCGCTTGTCATCAGTGCTCTGGACGCTCCGTATAGGTAGAGAACTTCCCGAGTGACCCTGTAGATGCATGCTAGTTGATGTGCAGGTTGGAGTAATCGCTTGTTTCGGTTGGAAGCCCCCTCGAAGTCAGCATATAAGAGGTGCTATGACGTAGCTGTGCAGTTCCTCTTTCTGTCGGGTGCATCCCTTTCCTCGCGAGGAGACAAATTAGCATTCTTTTTGTAGAATACGAGAAATAACTCTGTGTTGGGATCGAACCTATCTTCTAGGCTATAGGGCCCATATCGCAGTCCCTGAGAGACGAGTCTAACACTACAGAGGTTTAAATCAGTGAGTGATAGTCGTTACTGAGCCTTGGTTTCCCTCTGCCCCTGAGGGGCTGGATGGGTTGTTTGTGTGCCTACTATCCGCGCAACTGGGCTACCTGAGGTGGTTTTCAAGGCATCAACTCCCCTACGAGAGGGCGAATGCAAGGAAGTTTCTGTCGACGAGCTCTGGAGTTTCGTCAGCCACGTACAGACAGATGTACCTTTATAAAGAATAGGAAAATGCCTTCAATTGCATTAACGGCTACGAACCAGTTGCTCCACATCTGCTGCGGGAATTCACGTGTCTATTCGCTGAAACACAAAAGCTACCACACCCTCAACTGGCATCGCCACTCCCCCTTTTGAACGTGATATGAATGCTTCGAAACAATAGCGGGCAAGAGGTTGCAGCCCCGCAAAATAGCGAACCCACCAGCAGGGTACCCACAATGCTGTTTCTGTCTGCAAGCATGTTCACCAACTCAACAGGACTACTTTCCGGTTAGGCCTCAACAGACCATATCTGGAGGAAAAACACCGATTTCTATTCGTGGCAGTGAAGATGACCCTTCAGCCATTATATCCCACAGTAATGTTCCCGAATCTCGAGGTGATGAGCAGATCATCGGCGAGAGGTAAATAACTCGAGCGACATTCGCCTTCTTCTCGAGCTGCGTCTCACGATCAAAGGAAGCTTCCGCTACACAAAGCTGAGATGAATGAGGTAGAGTCTGTCAATGCACTGAAGTACAGCGCCGTCTGAAAGTGCATGGCTTAGTAAATGAAGTAACTGAAGTGTTGCCTCCGGTGCGCATAATGCTGCTTGGATGAGAAGGGATAAAGTGGACAACGTCTCAATGCAGGAGACACGAACACGAGGCAGACGAAAGAGACGCCTGCATCCAAATTCATCCGGCTCTAAGAATTCCACTGTTTACGGCATCATTCTCATGCATGACGACACATACATCACTTGACTTACACAGGAAACGTTTGTTAGTTGGTTTTACTCCTGCCTCCATTCGCTGCTGTCTCAAGAGTTTTGCCAAAGGAGACAAGTCCTTTAACATAACTGCCTACTGCCTAGGGCAGCTCTGTCAAAGGCCTTGTCTCCTTTAACCAAACTCTTGAGACAGCGTGAGGCAGTTCTTTCAAAGGAATCGTCTCTTTTACCCAAACTCTGCAGACAAAAGCGGAACCCCCCCTTGGGAGAAGAGAGCAATGACAAAAGGTGTAAAAAGCTTTACACGTGAAACTCCCAGAGATGTACAATTCGTCCAACAACAACAATG
>NW_024015822.1:0-2700 GCF_000499745.2 Eimeria mitis
CAGCCCATAGGTTGCCCCAAAGAGGGTGCAGGCGAACTGTGGAGAGCATGGTGCTGCGGCTGCGAGTTGTAGGCCGCTGGCATCGTGGGGACTGGTTTTCGTCAGCAGCGCTATGTTCAGTATGACTGCTGGGAGGTGAAGACAGGGCTGCCTCAGAAAGTTGCTGAAGGAAGGCAGAGTTGCGGCGGGCGCAGATGGAAATGTCATGAGATGCGCAGAATAGAGGAATCCAGCCAGCTGGCGCCCTTCTCAATATATCCACTAGGACAGCAATGAGTCTCCCCATGGCATTGGTGTTGCTGTTGCTACTCTTGCAGCCGCCTTGGACGAGGCACACGACAACAGCATAGTCAGCTGTGAGTGGGTGTGCAAAGGAAATACTTAGGGGCCTCACAGTGGGCGGTCGTGCTTGACCTGCATCACCCTGTTGTGGGGGTGCCTTGACCACCTGGTGAAGAAGATCCCGTGGTAGCCATTTCCCAGGTGGAATGGGCATCGACGGCAAAAATCTTGTGGGAAATTTGAGTTCTTTTGAGCGGGATCTGGGGGGCAAGCATGTCGGGGATCGATGTTTTCCCTTCATGTCGCATACGCTGACTGACTCCGTTGAGCCGCTGATGCCGCCACAGTCAAGTGACTCGTGAGACGCTAGCGAGCTGGGGTTTCTGGAAGGGAAAGCAAGACAAGGTAGACAAGTCGATGGCTCGCCAGAAACCTTGGAACCACCTTTTGCCGGAAACTTCAAGTTCTCTTCCGTCGCCTGTCTCTCCTTAAGCTCAGAGTCAGCAGTGGACGAAGTGGAGAGCAGCAGCAGTTCAGCAGCTGAGGTGCACGCCACGTATAAGTTACTGTAGGATGGGTGCTTGGCAATTGTTACAAGAGGTGTTCCGGCGTTGTTCTCATGTGTCGGAGCTACTTTGCCTTCCCCACTTGAAACCGGCCCCGTAGAGGGATCGTTAGGGTGCGTAACTTCCTTCTGCACAGATGGTGAAAATGAAACCCTCTGAATCTGTAAAGGCTGATCCCTGTTGTCCTGTCGTGTATCAGGCTGGTCTGAATCTTGCGACGAGGCGTCATTGTAGTGAATCGAGTACAGATCTCGTCCGGGGAATAGGGCAACCCGGTGTTCTTTCCCTAGTCCCTCTTGCTCTACTTCCTTTAATGGAAATAACCGAGCATTCCAGATCGGGATGCCTTGGTGTGATTGATATTCTTCTCCCTCCGTCGCCCGTGGCACATCGGCCCGGCTTCTGGAAATATCAGCGGCTCCAGGACTAGGTGTTTTCGAAGGCATGTTCTTCCCGCTTGCTCGTTGCTGGGACAAAAGAGCCTTTGCTGTTTCTGCTACCAACAGCGCCTGACGGCACCTGCGCCAAGTTTGTAGGCCCCGCCGCAGCATTATACGCTCCAATGCTTTTATACCATGGCGAATTGAAATCCGATGCCGGACCCTTTCCCTTAGGGGCGTCAGAATATGCTTTCTCAGTAGAAGTGTCCTGACTGCTGCAGTGACTGCTGCTTCCTTGATTTTCCTCATCAAATAGGCTCTCCGCTGAAGCCATAGTAGAGTCGGGTGTACATGCATGATGANTGATTTTCCTCATCAAATAGGCTCTCCGCTGAAGCCATAGTAGAGTCGGGTGTACATGCATGATGATGCGAACCGCAAGACGCCACCGCAGACGCTGAATAGCTGTGATGAGGCGGCATATGTCTTCGGGAGTTTTGAAAAACTGGCCCGGGTCAGCAAGCAACGCTGCAGCCTCTCCATATACAGACGCCTTGAAGCAGACCAGAGAGACGCCGCAAATAAACGAGCCCGGCCGGCTTTGAGGTAGCAATCCGAGGGTCGCAGACACTGCAGCAGCAAGCAAGAGAGCATCGAAGTGTGTAATGATTGAGCGACAGGGCGGAAAGTCTAGAGGTCGATAGCCAGTCGCACTATTTCTGTATCAATTGTATGGCACAGCATATTTTGTGTCGTGTTACCTAAGGTTCGGTCCCTGGCAGCAACGGGGTTGCAGTGCCTTAGTGTTTCCAGTAACCGACGCTCCTTTGAAACTACGTCTTGCCGTTCCGCATATGCTAAGAGTTTCTGCACCTTTTCCTCCTGCTCCTTCAGCCGCTCCGCCACAAGCGGGGTTAATGCACTGCGCAGTCTGGATGCGAGTGAGCGCAGGGGCATTCTATGAGGGAAGCCCGACTGTAGAATATCCACGAGAGCCAGTGAGCCCGAATGCTGCAACTGAATTAGGAAACAGAGAGCAGCACCAAGACCATAATCATCAGCGCTCACTAAACAGATCGACAACGGGAGTTCTGGCGCAACGAAATGACTCCTCCATGAGCTGCTCTATTCATGCTTCCCCTTCTGTGGCACTTTGTACACAACCTTTTGATATGCCACTGCTATTCCTGCTCTGTAGCCACTAGCAGCCCATGCTTTAACATGGTTACCACGATCCGCCTTGCAGAATGCTCCTACACGCGAACATATTCGTCTTACTCTAGTCTAAAAGTATAGGTTCGCTGCACTCCAGTTGGCAGTACGCGCCTTTGCCGCTAGACGCTCTACTTCGACAGGCTCCCTACCTGCTGCAATACGGTCTTGCGCTCAAACTTGTCGGGCCTCATCTGGCAATTTGGAATGAAACACCGTATGAAGTGAAGTTGCATCTGCGGTCCCTGTAACTCCTGGTT
>NW_024015823.1:0-2699 GCF_000499745.2 Eimeria mitis
CCTTCTCCGGCGTTACAATGGGGCGCCGCTTTTTTCAGCAAGTACTGCGTCAACGGCAAACGCATTCGCTCTACGCAGGCATGGTACTGTGAAGTTTGAAGCTGTTGGATGGGAGACCTGGGTGGGTGTGTAAATGCGTTCAGATTCATGGAGTGGCTACGTGAGAAGGTTTGAAAGCTGGTGTTGCCTTGACTGTGCTCATCTTCGGTATGTACTGGGGCGGGATGATTCAACGTTGTAATATGCGCTTGTGAGACAGAATTTGACATCGCAAACGAGCGCGACAAGTTCGTGACGCAGGGGATGGGCAAGGCAATAAGTGTAAGACATCAGCGGTGAGTCGGCAATTATTACTGTCGGACGCTGAGTAGTGCTGACGGGCCGTTTTGTCCCGTATGATGTCATTCGCTTTGTGATAAAAGAACATCGATGTGCGAGCCGCGGGCAACACAGGTATGTGAATGCCAACGGGTCTTGCACGATGTCTTTCGCTTGGTGAGAATAGGATAGCAATGTGCGAGCTGCGGGCAGCACAGGTATGTGAATGCCAACGGGTCTTGCACGGAAAGCGTGCGAAGCCTGCAGTTTATTGTGTGTTTATCGAGTAACGGCGATGAAGGCAAGACGCGTGGTGGGGGAGGAGAGTTCTGGTTTGACGAGATTCATTAACCTGTTTTGGGTTGGGGCTAGGTGCGGCCTATGATTGTGTCTCTGTCGTTTGCTCGAGTTCGGCACCGTCTGCAAAGATGTAGATAAAGGCTTCAACATAGGATGCGGAAGCAAGCGGGAAGCAGGCCCCCGATTCCGTCGAAAGGGACGGGGTCCGACAGGGACTCCCCGTGCAGCACGTTGCAGTATTTCGCAATTAGTGTTAAGCTGGCTTTTTGTTTGTGTGCCCTGGTTGAGTGCACTGGTGCGTGACGATAGGAGCTTGTACAACACCTTTGCGGAAAACAACGGGACATGCATTTGTGAGCACCGTTGCGTGGCGCTTGTAGGTTGCGTGCACGCGACGACAGCGGTGTGCCGAAGCTTTGTCTAGCGTTGCGATTGTGGAGTGTTTTGCTCAGAAAGTGCGCAAAGGGCATTAGTCACAGTTGCGACGATGCGTAGCGTTCATCAATCAGACTAGTTTGTAGTGCCTCTGGACGTGCCACGCAGATTCAACTTCTCAGAGTGGTTGGGGAAACCGTTCCTTTTCAGATTGTAGGATAGCGGGCATGGATGTACAGGTGCATGGGACGATATTTATGATATTGGAGGGTGAGGAGAATGGACAATGCTCTTAGTGTTTATTGCGCTGTTCGTCAGCATCTGCTGGGGCGAAGTTTTGTGGCGCTACTGTGTGTCTCTGGCAAACATAATCTGGCATGACAAACGATCTCAATGGAGGTGTTACGGATGCACAAAGGAAGGCATGGGAGGAGATAGCACCTACTTGGCAGGGATTTCTGTCATATGCTTAGTAGGCGTGACCACCAGTTGGTATCAGTTGCGTAGTGCATGACTGCAGCTGTTCTGCGGATAATGGGAATAGCACAGGGCCGAAAGCAGACGACAAACTTCTGTTCGGGCGAATGGTGCTTGCACGAACGCACGCGGAACGCCTGGCTCACTGCGTACCTCCTGAATAACAGATACACACAGAAACGTAACGCGCGCGAGTGTCTTTCTGGTTTACGAGATTCATCGAGCTGTTTCAAGCTTGGGGTGGGCGCAGTTCATGAATGTGTTGCTGATTCTCTTGCATCTGAGTTCGCCACCATGCGGCAAAACATCCGAAGCCCTTCAGCATAGTAGACAGAAGCAAACAGAAAGCCGACTGTCGATCTGCGGGCCCGTGATGTCTTGAGCACGCCTTGAACATTTTGGTTTCTCGCTGGTCTTCCAAAAAACGGGGTTGGACAGCACTGACCCATGCCGCATGTTGCACCGTTTTGCAGTTGACATTAGGTTTGTTCTTTGTTGGGTTGCCTTTTTTTGCATTCAGCTGCGTTTTCTGATTTGAGGATACGTAGTATTTGTGAGAGGACTCGTGGATGTGCAGGGGTGCGCAGCATGCGGCCGTTTCTGTTATGCGCGTGCGAGCATCTGTCCGACTGTCTGGTGAAGCGCTCTCGAGTGTTGGGATAGCACGCGCCTTTGCCAGCAAGTATGGCCTTCGAGGGACCGCATCTGCTCGAGTCTGGCAAGAATGCGCTTGGCATTCACGTCATTTGACGCCAGATATTGATGTGCGTGTGCATGCATCTCTTTTCAGGCAGTTGAGGTGTACTACAGAGGGGGAGCTCCTTTTGGTTTGACACTGCTCGTCTTTGGCATTCACTGGTGTAGGATATTTGGGTGCTGCGGTGTGCCTTTTTGCGAGCTAGGGAGTGACCTTGTAAACGATCTCAGTGGGGTGGTGGAGCATTCCATGCGTTCATCGCAGTAGTGCTAGGTGCAGCCCCTACTAGGCGGCGGTTCGTAGCAAACGCGTAGCCCTGTTGACTGCCATTTACGTCGTGCATGATGTCGCGCTCGATACATTTTGTCTGGGAGTAACGGGAATGGCATGATCCCGGACACGGCCGAGACACTAGTGTTGCTACTCATGGCGCCTTCGCGAAGGCCCGTCGTATCCGCGGCTCATTGCTTACCTGACTTGTAGCGCGGACAAAAGTGGAGAATCTCATACAGCCGGTTATTTCTGTTTTGGA
>NW_024015824.1:0-2699 GCF_000499745.2 Eimeria mitis
TTTTTTTTATACATAACGAATATATATTAAGTTCTCCTAAAATACAAAAAACATTCTTATTTAATAATCTAATTTCCCCTGAAGGTAATTTAATTGTTACATATTTTTTTCCTATATAAATTAAAAAAGCACTAATTTTAGAATTTTTAACAAAAACTGCCCCTTTTGTTGGTATATGTTCTATATTATGTATTCAATTTCCACAAGGTATATTTTTTATAGGTAAAATATTACCAAATTTTAATTGTATAGTATTTCCTAAATAAATAATATCTCCTTCTTTTGTATTTTTTGTAATAGGAAGATATTTATATTGAAATTTTAAATAACTATTTAAACATATTACTTTATAAATATATCTTTGTAATTTATTATCAATTATTTTCTTAATAATTTGTATTTTAATTAATTTTTTATTAAAATTAATAAAATTTTGTATATTTTTTTTAAAAATATAATTATAATTTGTATTTTTTAATTGAATAATTTTAAAAAATAAACTTTGTTTACCTCTAATAGTAATATGTCCTTTATTATTTCTTCCAAAAGAATTTTTAGAAAAATATTTATTTCGTTTACAATATATATACATTTTTTTAAATTAAAAAAATTATATAATTAAATTTTAAAAAAGAAAAAATATTTAATAAATTTATATTTATAAAAAAATATTCTTTTTTTATATTTATATTATTAAATAATATATAAAGTGATTTTTTAGAAAATAAACCTTTAATTCTTTCTTGTTGTAATAAATATTCTTTAATATTATTAAAAGAATATATATTAGGCAATATAACTGTAAAAGAAATATAAGTTCTTTTATTTAAAAGTAAATAAAAAAAATTTAATTTTTTTTTTTNCCTAATCCTTTTTGTTGCCAAGGTTTTCTTGTTGATTTAGATATATTATTTCTATTTATAGTATTACTTTTTTTAACTTTATGAAATAATTTTATTATATTATAATAAATATTACTAATATACTTAATTGAATTAATAAAAGAAATATTATTAATTTTAAAATTTATATAATCTATAATAATATAATTTTTTTTTAAAAAAATATATTCATTATTAAATAATTTTAATGGAAATATAAAATTTACTTTATTAATATTCATATTATAATAATATAATATAATTAAAAATTATATTAATAATTCGGAATAATAGGATTTGAACCTATGACTTTCTGTTCCCAAAACAGAAGCGCTACCTGACTACGCCATATTCCGTAAAATATTTTTACCCTTAAAGGAATTCGAATCCTCGTTTTCTTCCTGAAAAAAAGATGTCCTAAACCACTAGACGATAAGGGCTATATATATATTATATTAGAGAGGGTTGTTAGCTTAATGGTAGAGTACTCGGCTTTTAACCGAAAGGTTCTGGGTTCAATTCCCAGACAACCCATATTTAAATTTATAAATACGGAAATAACGGGATTCGAACCCGCATTCTTCACCGCGACAGGGTGTTATTTTATCCAATTTAAAACTATATTTCCTTATATATAAGGAGAGAAAGGGATTTGAACCCTTGTTATATATACTTCTTATATATATATGTCAAATTAGCAATTTGATACTTTAAACCACTCAGTCACCTCTCCATTTAATAATAAATAAATGAATTGAATCAGATTTGAACTGATGAAGATTTTAATAATCGACGGAGTTACAGTCCGCTCCTATAGACCGCTCAGGCATCAATTCAATATACCTGAAAAGATTTGAACTTTCGAAAAAATGGATTATGAGCCCACCGCTTTAAACCACTCAGCCACAGGTACTAAATATTAATAATATTTATTAATTAAGGATGAAGGGACTTGAACCCTTAAAGTTTAAAAACTTACGAATTTTAAGTCCGTTGTGTTTACCAAATTTCACCACATCCTCTATTTATTTAAAAGATAGTACTCAGAATCGAACTGAGATAAAAAGATTTGCAGTCTTTTGCTATAACCTTTAAGCAATACTATCAAAAAAGGGTAAATGACGGGAATTGAACCCGCTTTAAATAAATCCACAATTTATTGTCTTTACCATTTGACTTCATTTACCTTATATATATATAATATATTAATGTAAATAATAATTTACTATTAATATATTATTATAATCATTAAAAGTATAATATATATTTGTATATAAATAAATAATACTAATTAATGTTTTATTACAAATATATATATTCTTATAAATCAAAGAATTTTTTATATATTTTTTATATAAATTTTTTTTACATATTTTAAAAATAGAAAAAGAATTAGGAGATATACTTATAATATCACCTTTTTTTATTAAAAAACTAGGAATTCTAATTAAATTAAAATTAACAAAAAAATGTCCATGAATAATTCATTGTCTTGCTTGCATTATAGTACTAGAATACCCTAATTTAAATAATATATTATCTAAACGCATTTCAAGAATATTAACTAAATTAAACTTTTTATAATAATATTTTTGTACAAATAAAATATATTTTTTAATTATTTTTTCAGATAAAGAAAAAGTAAATTTTAATTTTTGTTTTTCAAATAATTCTAATAAATAAAAAGATAAAATAATTTTATTAATATTTTTAACATTATTATAAATATAATATTTAGTTGAAAATCCAGGCTGCATATGTATATTTAATTGTTTTAATTTTTTAATTTTAGGATTTAAAAAATGTAACATTATATAA
>NW_024015826.1:0-2697 GCF_000499745.2 Eimeria mitis
TATATATATATATATATATATATATATATATATATATATATATATATATATATATATATGTATATGTTTATGTATTCATTTGTATGAACATACTTAGTCTATATATTAGCGCCTTATGTATAGACGTATACGTATATAAAGAAAAACAATTTTATGTTTACTTATAGGCATATACGCATGCATGCATGCATCTCTGCTAGCTCCTGAGAAACAAAGCCCCAAAACTCACAGCTCCAGCCCCAAAAGTGTCGTCAGTTGCCCCCTCAGTGTCTCCTATGCCCCCTGGGGGCCCCCCAGCCCTGGGGGCCCCCCACTGCGGGGGCCCCCCAGCCCTGGGGGCCCCCCACTGCGGGGGCCCCTAGGGTGGGGGGGGGGCCCCCTGTGGCGTTGGGGGCCCGGTATGATTCGCCTTTTTAATAGAGTGTCTGTCGTAAGAGAGAAAGCCAGCAGCAAGCAGCAGCAAGCAGCAACACACGAACAAGTTCTCTATACTCACGGTGTCTGTACACCTGGGGCCCCAACACACCGGGGGCCCCCCCGATAGGGGCCCCCTGCCGAGGGTACAAACGCTTGCTAATGTGTACCCCTTTCTGTGCCTGTGTTTTGAACGAAGCGAGCAGCTAGAACTGCTGCAGCAGCAGCAAGTCTGGGGTGTACATGCACCTCCACTATGAGAGGGACTCTATCCCCTGCAGCAGCTGCAGCGTTTGGGGCCCCCTGTGTTGTCTCTGTACCCCCCAAGCCTATATAAATGCCAGAGGGGGCCCCCCATCCCGTCAGCTCAGAGGGGCCCCCCTTGCTGGGGGGCCCCTCGGGGGGCCCCTGCTCTCGGCGCCGCAGCAGGCGGCTCTCGTCTTCGGTTGTGTTGCTGCAGCTGCAGTGTGTTTAGGGTTTTAAATGATTATAATTAATTAAATTTGTTAAAATAAATTAAAAAGAAAGATGCCAGTGGGGTGTGGAGGACATAAGTGCCTCAGAAACGACTGCTGCAGCAGCAGCAGCAGGAGGCGCAGCAGCAGAAGCAGCAGCAGCACCTGCTGCTGCAGTGGTTAGGGGCTGTGCAGCGTCTTCTCCTTTTGCTGTTATACTCCACCAACTCTTTTTTTTCTGTTTTATATTTATTGCTCTCAGCCGCAGGCTGAATTTGATAGCATCGCGGTAGCAGCAGCACGTGCGCCTGCAGCAGCGGCACAGGCAGCAGCAGCAGCAGCAGCAGCAGCAGCAGCAGCAGCAAGCGCAGCAGCAAATGGATGAACTCTTTATATTTTGACTTTTATATTCTACTGGCACTTCAAGGTCCTCTAGGGGGCCCCCCTTGACTAAAGATCTGACGAGGGCCCCCACTGCATTTGGGGGGCCCCACTGTACCCTCCGGGACAGCCGACGCAGTAGCAATAGCTGCAGCAGCAGCAGCAGCAGCAGCAGCAGCAATAGCTGCAGCAGCACTTGCTCCTGCTTCTCTTGCTGCTGCAGGTAAGCAGCAAGACTGCGCTCTACACCGCTGCTCAACGTCGCCCGCTGCAGCAGCAGCTGCACCCGCGGTCGCAGCAACTGCAGCAGCAACTGCAGCAGCAACTGCAGCAGCAACTGCAGCAGCAACTGCAGCAGCAACTGCAGCAGCAACTGCAGCAGCAATTTCAGCAGCAACTGCAGCAGCAGCAGCAACTGTAGCCATATATTCCGTAGCAGCAAGTGCAGCACCTGCTGCAGCAGCAACAAGTGCACTGTCCAGTGCAGCAGCAGCAGCAAAGGCAGCAGTAGCAGCAGCTGCAACAGCAGCAGTAGCAGCAGCAGCAGTAGCAGCAGCAGCAGTAGCTGCAGCAACACAGCAGCAAAACAGTAGAGGCAGTGCTATACTATCTTCTCAGGCCCCCAAGGGTCTCTTGACGGTTCGTCTGCCTCCCCTCGGGGTTTAGGGTTTAGGGTTTAGGGTTTAGGGTTTGTATCTGCTGCTGCTGCTGCTGCTGCTGCTGCTGCTTTCTCATCACTTGGTTGCCTCCTCGTGCTGCAGTTGCTGCAGCAGCAACGGGAGAGGACAAAGCTGTTGTTCTGTCTTTTGTCTCCTCTCTCTCTTTCTCTCTCTGTCTTTCTATCTCTGTCTCTGTTTTTTTTTGTCTCTTTTCTTTATCTCTGTCTCTCTGTATCTCTTTCTATCTCTATATCTCTCTACCTATCTCTGTCTCTGTATCTCTTTGCCCCTCTTTGTTTCTTTTTGTTTCTCTTTGTCTTTGTTTGTCTCTGTTGCTGCTGTTTTTTTTTGTCTCCCTTGTGTTCGAGCTCATGCTTCCTCCTGTTGCTGCTGCTGCTGCTGCTGCTGCCGCTGCTGCTGCTGCTGCTGGTGCTGCTGTGTACAGATGCAGCGGGAGGGGACAGACACCCCAGGAGGAGGAGACAGCCAGAGGGCCCCACGACGGGGGGGCATGCATGCAGACAGACTAGAAGAGGAAGCTGCAGCAGAAGCAGCAGCATTCCTGCGGCGGCAGCAGCTGCTGCAGCAGCAGCATCAGCAGCGCCAGAGAGATAACCAAGCTCTTGCGAGGCGTCTTTTTACTGTCTTCAGTGCTGATGCTGCTGCTGCTGCTGCTGCTGCTGCTGCTGGACCGCTAGCAACAGCTGCAGATCCCTACAGCTGCAGCACGAGTGCTGCTGGCATTCCTTCTTCTTCCTCTGCAGCAGCAGCAGCAGCAGCAGCAGCAG
>NW_024015827.1:0-2697 GCF_000499745.2 Eimeria mitis
TCAGAACGAGCAGCAACAACATGCGGCAGCAACTCACGCAGTGTCTGTGCTGTCTTCTTACGCACCAACTCCGCCATAAAGACAGTCGGCATCTGTGCCTCTTCCTCAAGCCGCTGCATTTCTTTTTCTTTTTCTCTCTTCACTTTCTCCAGTCTCTTACTCTCTGCTGCTTGTTGTCTCTCAAACTCAGAAGCATAACGATGAGCGCTGCTTATCTGCACGCATATAGGGGCCCCTGAGGGGGCCCCGCTGGGGGCCCCCCCGCTGGGGGCCCCACTGGGGGCCCCGCTGGGGGGCCCTGAGGCTCCGCTTGAAGGGGCCGTATCAGAACCACCAATAGGGGCCTTCTGGCTAGCAGCAGCAGCAGTAGCAGCAGCAGCAGGTGGTCCTGCTGCTCCTGCTGCTTCCGGAGTTCCTGCTGCAGTTGGTGCTGCTGTTGCTGCTGCTGCTGGCCCGTTGCTGCCAGTGTCAGCAGCAGCTGCAGCAGCTGCAGCAGGAGTGGTTTTCGGTGCATTTGTTCCCCCTCCCTTTGTTGCTTTTGCCTTTGCGTTTGGTTTCTTCGGCCCCCCTGTTGCTGCTGCTGCTTGCTGCTGCTGCTGCTGCTGCTGCTGCTGCTGCTGCTGCTGCTGGGGTGTCTCCCCAGACAGAGACAGCCACGCCTCTCTGANTGCTGCTGCTGCTGCTGCTGCTGCTGCTGCTGGGGTGTCTCCCCAGACAGAGACAGCCACGCCTCTCTGAAGGGAGAAGGAAAAAGCTTCTCGTATGGCCGTGAGGGTTCGAGGTGAAACAAAGCCAACAAAGCACTGAAATTCTCGCTGTGGTTTTTATATAAAAACTCCTCGTTTGTTAAAAACCTAAAAAATAAATATAAATAAAAAAAAACAAATATAAACTGCACTCATGCAAATAAAAAAGAAAACAAAAATACACAAAATAAATTTATTTATTAACTCAGAATGTCGCTTCAATAAGCAATCAACATAATGCACTCATAGTCAGAGACAGCGCTGCTGCCTGCTGCTGCTCCTGCTGCTGCTGCTGCTGCTGCCGCTGCTGCTGTTGTAAGTAAGTGGTGCTGAGGGAATAAGACCGGTCCCGCTGCTGCTGCTACGAGGCAGCAGCAGCATCCGCGTCTGCTGCTGCTGCGCGCCTGCACTGCAGCAGCAGAGCTTGGCTCAGCAGCTGCAACAGCAGCAGCAGCAGCAGCAGCAGCAGCTGCTGCTGCTGCTGCTGAAGTAATTTGCTCTCACCGCATTGTCTTTGAACTATCCTTGGGGTTGCTGAGGATACACTCGGTCTTGAAGAAGCCCTTGGGGGCCCGGCGCTGCTCGTACTGCGGCTTAGGCATTTTATGCTGCGTATACACCCGAAAGTATAAACCCTAAAACCCGCTAAAAAAAAATTAAAAAACCCTAAACCCTAACGTCTATATCCTAAACCCTAAACCCTAAACCCTCACCTTCTGGCAGTGGTTGTGAAGCACCTCCTTGGGGAGCCGTTGAAACGGCTTCATCTCAATATAGCCGGGGGGCCGGTCCGGTGGTTTGGCCTGCAGTAAACCACCAAAAAGTTTTAAGGGTTTAGGGTTTAGGGTGGCACTGTAGAGAGAAGAGGGTTTAGGGTTTAAGCTCCTTTGCAACAACATAAACGCAACGCTGGGTTTATATATATATTCGAGTATAACGTTTTTATGATCCACTCGTAATGAATACATCTATGCATACATTCTTAGACTGTACGGATTGATTAGGGTTTAGGGTTTAGGGTTTAGGGTTTAGGGTTTACAGACCTCTGCAGGGGGAGGTGTTGCTGTTGCTGGCTTGCCCTTGTCTTTGGCTCCTTTGTCCTTAGCTGAGGGCTCCGCCGTAGAAGGGGCCCTGCATGCATCGCAATGAAACTTTATAAAACTTTTATTGAAGAAAGAAAGAAATACAAAAGCTTGAATGAATCGTTAACAACACCTAGGTAAGCAGGGGTAAGGAAAGAGAGAGAGAAGAGAACTCTTTACTTTGGTTTTTTCGGCGCCATCTTCTGTTGTTTCAGTATTTTAACTCTAAATACTTAATATAATATATATTTGGGTCTCAATAAACACAGAAGAAAGAAGAAGAAACATCAGGGTCTTCTGTTTAAGGTCTTCGACTGTCTATGGCTTGTCGTTGGCGGGCGCAGCAGATCCTGAGGTTTATCTGTGGTTCTTTCGGGTGTATGTACACCCGAAAAAAGTACAAAGAATCATAACAAATCGTAAGAGATATAAGTTAACATTCATTTGAAAAATAACGCTGCCTCAGGTTAACTAAGAAGCCCGCATGCAGCAGCGATAGCCTGAAGGGCCCACCAGAAACAGCGGTTGCTGTATTGTTTCTTCTTTGTGTGTTTAAGTAGCTCGAAACATATCTTCTATTTGTTTATAACAATGATAAAATACTCTGAATCCTTATCATTAGTTATAGACTCTTACTTCTCCTTATCTAGCATCCACCTGCCGCCGACCCTCTACATACACCCGAAGAAGAAACAGGCATTCAGTTACCACATGAAATCCTTAGTGTTGTTGCAGCAATCTAAATAAGTGAATATATTTGCTTGTACTGAATTATAAAATACAGAAAAACATAGTAAAGTCAGATATTCAAGTATAACAATAGCTCCTTAATACACTCTGTCGAGTATCGCAACGACTGCAACTGCAAC
>NW_024015828.1:0-2696 GCF_000499745.2 Eimeria mitis
AGCCGCAGCTAGAACAGCAACAGCAAACAGCTAGAGCAGGAGCAGCAACAGCATCTAGTGCAGCAGCAGCTATAGCAACAAAAACACGCGTAGCAGCGGCATTAACTAGACAAGAAGCAGAAGCAGCTAGCTCAGCAGCAACAGGAGCAGTTCTACCTCTGTCGAGAGCGAAAGTCTTGCGAGTACGATGGCAACGTTCTGAGCGCGTTTACTGGAGATGAGTTTTGTTCTCTGCACCTCGGGTTTCTTATTCGGCCGTTTTGCTGCTGCTGCTGCTGCTGCTGGCTGCGTACGGGAGAAGAGGCGGCTCAGTGCAGCCCCGTCCACTAAGGCGGAGGGCCCCAGGGGCCCCAAGGCCGGCATCTCACTAAACACCGTACCCTGTACACAGACGTAGCAACACACATCAAGCCACCTCCTGCTGCTGCTAGTGCTGATGCAAGTGCTGGTGATGTTGATGTCGGTGGTGCTATTGCTGCTGCTCCCACTGGCGCTGCTGCTGCTGTTTCTGCTGTTGCAGGTAGGGATCAAGGCAACACAACCGCAGAGACGACCCACCCTGCTGCTGCCACTGGTGCTGCTGCTCTCAGGTAGACTGCAGCACCCCAAGAGGGAGCACNACGACCCACCCTGCTGCTGCCACTGGTGCTGCTGCTCTCAGGTAGACTGCAGCACCCCAAGAGGGAGCACCAGCAGCAGCAGCAGTAGCGGCAGCAGTCGCCTGCAAGGCCAGCCATCGCAGCTACAGCAGCAAGAACGGCTACACGGTACAGCAACAAGAGCAGCAGCAGCAGTAGCAGCAGCAGGTGGAACACCAAGATTCGTACGTGGATTTTGTCTCCTGTCAGTGCTTTCCAGTGTATCTTGCGACCTAGAGGCAGCGCTGCTTCTGACGCAGCTTGCGTCTCCGTTGCTGCTGCTGCTGCTGCTTTTGGAGGTGGAGGCCGACGCCCTGGGGCACACTTTGGTGGGGGCCCCGCAGCCTTCCCTTTGGGCATCGCCGGGGGAGGCCCCGGGGCCTTGGCCTTCTTACCCGCTGCTGCTGCTGCTTTAGATGCTGCTGCAGGTGGTCGGCCTGGAGGTGGTGGCCCCGGAGCCTTGCCCTTTGGCCCAGGAGGCGCCGCTTTGGCTCCTGTTGCTGTTGCTGCTGGTGTTGTTGCTTCAGCTGCTGCTGCCCTCTTAGGTTCCGCCTTAGGAGGGGGCCGAAGGCCACGTGGAGGGGGCCCCGGCGGCTTGGCCTTGTGCAGCACAGCAGCAGGAGCAGGAGCAACTGCAGTAGCGAGTTGGGGTGGGACAGCCTCGACGGTCGCCGCCACTACCGTTGCTGAGGGTACTGCTGCTGCTGCTGCTGCGTCTTTGTCTGGAAGCACAGCTGCAGCAGCAGTAGAGACGCGATCACCTCCTGCTCCGCATGCAGCAGCAACAGCTGCATCAGGGGGAAGGGCCAGATGCAGAAGACGCCCGTCGGGGAGACGCACAGCAAGAACTTGACCTGTGGGCGCTCCTGTTGCTGCTGCTGCCGTTGCTGCTGCCGTTGCTGTTACGGCTCCTGCTGCTGTCGTTGCTGTTCCTGCCGTAGCTGTTGTCGTTGCTCTTCCTGTCACAGTTGCTGCTGTTGCTATTGCGGTTGCGGTAGTTGTTGCGCCTCCAATGTCTGCTGGTAGTGTTGGCTCTGCTGCTGCTGCTGGCTCCGCTGCTTCTGCACGCGGCTCCGACCCCACCAGGCCCCTATTCAAACTCTTCACACCTTGGGCCCCTTCCTCATCGCCCTCGGGTTGTCGCTGGTGTTGCTGCTCGTGCTGCTGTTGCTGTTGCTGCTGCTGCTGTTCTGCTGCTGCGGCAAATGAAGGCAAGGAAGACCGCGCAGCAGCAGAGGATGTGGGAGCNGCTGCTGCTGTTCTGCTGCTGCGGCAAATGAAGGCAAGGAAGACCGCGCAGCAGCAGAGGATGTGGGAGCTGCTACAGAAGTTCCTGATACAGCAGCACAACCTACAGCAGCAGGACCTACTGCTCCCGGAGCGGTTGCAGCCACAGCTGCGGAAGCGGCCGCAGCAGCAGGTGTTGCAGCAGCAGCAGCAGCACCCGCACTGACAGGTACGTCACCCTCCGCAAGCATCATTGCTACCTTAGTGAAGCCCCCAGCAGCAGCTTTTGCTGCGACAAATGTCTTATCTTCAAGTGCAGCAGCAGCAGCAGTAGAAGCCGCTATACCAGGCGGCATATACTGTGAGGCAGCCACACTACTCGCTGCTGCAGCTGGTACTGGTAGTGCTGCTGCAGCGGCAGCCGCTACAGCAGCAGCAGCAGCGCTACCGGGACCTGAACTGTCTGCGTTTTCCTCTGCTAGGCTTGCATGCACCACGACCTCCGCTGCATGCGGACTGGTAGCAGTAGCAGGTTCTGCTGCTGTGGATGTTGCTGCTGCAGCAGCAGCAGCTGCTGCTGCTTTGGGCCCTCCAGAAGCAATAGGAACAAGCATATCCGACTGGCGTGCAGGTAGGAACTGCTGCTGCTGTGGCTGTCGCTGCTGCTGCTGCTGCTGCTGCTGCTGCTGTATCTGGTGCTCTAGACGATCCCACGGGGACACAGTGGCAGCAACATTCTCTACAACAGCAGGAGGAGAATTAGATGTTGCTGCAGCAATTGTCGGGCCGACAAGGATATCTGCTGCGCCGACGAAAGAGGAGAACGCCACG
>NW_024015829.1:0-2695 GCF_000499745.2 Eimeria mitis
GCATGCATGCATGCACGCATGCATGCATGCACGCATGCATGCATGCATGCATGCATGCATGTATGTATGAATGTTTGAATGCAACAGGCTCTCTTTGCGCTGGGCCGCCATTCTAGCATATAAGGATTGCAGCAGAAACAGGGGGGCTATCAAAGACGAAAGAAAGCATAAGAGAAGCACCAGCAGCAGGGTGTACAGACAGCTGCATATATTTATTTCTTCAGGTGTATGTGTATCTACTCTGCTGCTGCTGCTGCTGCTGTGTTCTGTGTAGTATAAGAAAAATACAAAGAGGAGAGAAATTTGTATCGAGAATACAAACGCAAAACAATAAATATAAATAAATAAGTAAAGATGAACTGTTATATAAGTTCAACTCTACAACTGCACTGCATTCAAATTCTCCTCCAGGCCCTCTTTGCCCCCTCATAAGCTAGGGAGAACTAACAGCAATTTCTGCTGCATGCACCATGCATGCAAGCGAATGCATGCATGCATGCATACATGCATGCATGCATGCATGCATGTAAGTAAGAGTTTTCCGAACCCCGTCAGCTGCATGCATGCAAGCGAATGCATGCATGCATGCATTCGCATGCATACATGCATGCATGCATGCATGCATGCATGCAAGTAAGAGTTTTCCGAACGCCCGTTTGTTTGGTTTGTTCGGTTTAGGGGTTTGTGATAGATACCCCCGCAGTGGAACTACTACAGGCGGAAGAGACATATATTGTTTGTTGCATTTATTAATTTTAGTTTATTTATTTTTATTTTTATTTTTTTAATCAATGATGAATGTCCTGCCTTCTTAGCAAGACAGAGCAGCTGCTGCTGTCGATACACCCCATCAACTACTGCCTTTTATGCTGCTCTTTTATACTTTTTTTTTATTTTATTATTTCAAACAACGATGTGAATACAAACCCTGAGACTCCCAGGGTTAGTTAGTTTATATTGTTGCTGCTCATTCTCCTTTCCTTTTTCTTTTTATTTCTTTTGCTGCTGGTTGCTGCTGCGGTTCTTACGCTGTTGTCGCTGCAGCCCCACCTGCTGCTGCTCCTGCTGCTGCTGCTGCTGCTGCTGCTGCTGCTTTTTTTTTCGACCCCCCCGCAAAAACTACCAGCTACTATAACGTAATCCCAGTACTGTTGCTGCTGCTGCTGCAGCAGCAGCAGCAGCAGCAGCAGCAGCAGCAGCAGCAGCAGTTATCTGTTTCATAGATGCGTGGTATGTTCAGCCCGCATAGCTTTCTCTTCCTGCAACATATCCGTTTGCAGTTGGCTTTGACTGCGCTGCAGCGTAAGAGGATTCGTTGCTGCTGCTGCTGCTGTTGCTGCTGCTGTTTTAAATGCATCAGCAGGATATGAGTTTACTACTTCTTCGAGGAATGCTCGGTTTTCTTCGCTGTGTACAGCACGAGCTATTCCTACCTGATATATTAAAAAAAAAACAAAAAAAAAATAAAAAAAAAATATAAAATATTAGTAAGAGTAAAGAAAGAAACACTGAAACATGGATAAATACAGAAATATATATGTATATATATAAAAAAAAAAAAAAAAAAAAAAAAAAAAAAAAAAAAAAAAAAAAAAAAAAAAACAAAGACGAGCTGAGCTGGTTGTATATATTCGCTAGCACATCTATATAAATGTAAATAAAAATAAAAAATAAATATAAATAAGTATATGAAATAAAATAAATAAAAATAATAAAACTAAATATATATAAATAAACACAAAGAATAACAAATAAATATAAATATATATATATAAATATAAATATAAATATACATATAAATATAAATATAAATATAAATATAAATATAAATATAAATATAAATATAAATATAAATATAGATATAAATATAAATATAAATATAAATAAACATACAAGTGAAGGTGTGTTTCCGTCTGATCGACGAAACACAGTATAAAAATGTTTCATGAAAGCCATCGATCCCAGTATATAAGCATAAATATAAATAAGTATATAAAATAAAACAAATAAAAAAAAGAAAACTAAATACATATAAATAAACACAATAAATAAAATAAATAAATATAAATATAAATAAACATACAAGTGAAGGTGTGTTTCCGTCTGATCGACGAAACACAGTATAAAAATGTTTCATGAAAGCCATCGATCCCAGTATATAAGCATAAATATAAATAAATAAAATAAATAAAATAAATAAAAATAATAAAACTAAATATAAATAAATAAACACAATAAATAAAATAAAATAAATAAATATAAATATAGATAAACATACAAGTGAAGGTGTGTTTCCGTCTGATCGACGAAACACAGTATAAAAATGTTTCATGAAAGCCATCGATCCCAGTATATAAGCATAAATATAAATAAATAAAATAAATAAAATAAATAAAAATAATAAAACTAAATATAAATAAATAAAAACAAAAAACAAATAAATATAAATATAAATAAACATACAAGTGAAGGTGTGTTTCCGTCTGATCGACGAAACACAGTATAAAAATGTTTCATGAAAGCCATCGATCCCAGTATATAAGCATAAATATAAATAAATAAAATAAATAAAATAAATAAAAAAAAGAAAACTAAATATAAATAAATAAACACAATAAATAAAATAAAACAAATAAATATAAATATAAATAAACATACAAGTGAAGGTGTGTTTCCGTCTGATCGACGAAACACA